>NW_027103359.1:252761-366846 GCF_902728285.1 Clytia hemisphaerica
AGTTTTCTCTAAAACGTTGACACAAGATTATTTTGATTTTCTGAAAGTCGTACCAAACCCCCGTCTTTCAATTTTTTCTTTAATTGTTTTTTTTAATATTAAACTTTAGGTCATAAATAACAATACCTGGAAGTTCAACCCCATGCATTTTTAGTTATTGAGTAATCAAAGTAAAGTTAAAAGGTCGATTTTTCAATTTCCAGTGGATGGCCACCTTAAAGAAAGTGTGAATTATGACGTCATCAAATTATGACGTCATAAATCGTAAATTAGCTCTAACTCTATAAGTAAATGTCGAATCTTTCTCAAATTTGGATCAAAGATGCATCCTAATGGTGCCGAACTTTTCAATGAAATTTTTTTTGAAAATTTAGATGACGTCAGCAAAAAATGCAAAAAATCGAAAAATGCAATTTTTTGCTGACGCCATCAAATTTTTCCAAAATTTTTTTCTTCAAAAAGTTACATTTCAGTTAGATGCATCTTTGGTTCAAATTTGGGAAAGATTGGACATGTATTTTTAATATTATACCGATTATACGATTCATGACGTCACCAAATTAGATCAAATTATGACGTCATGATTACAATTTCTTTAATAATTAATTTTTAGGTTAATAATTAATTACGTAACAACCGGGTCCTGAAAACTTAAGGTATAGAGGTACTTTAGAGCCCTAAGGGGATCTCTGAATCTTGCTGCTATTGGTAGCGAAAACTTAGGGTAAACTGTTAGGTTTCTGAGACTTGCCCTAAGTCACTCGAGTCGACATTGCACTCGGACTTGTTCCACTTAAATAAAATTCTACGCGGTCCGCGTACAGGCGCGCGACCATATTCTTCAGATTGTATATTTTCGCCCACGTCTTTAGAGCTTCAGCGTACTGGGCCAGAAAATACACAATCTGTTATCAGGTTATACTCGGGGTAATTGACAATTTATAATTGAAAAAGCTCGAAAAATGGCATTCTTAGCATTATTCTTAATTTTTTGGCCATTTTCATCATGGACATTCTTATAAAGTGGATTCTTATAAAAAAAATCGTGTTCTTCTAGTATTTTGGTCAATCTTTATGTTATTATAATGTTAGTTCGCATTATTCCCACTCCTTAAAAAAAGCTGGTTAATCAGAATTGTCTCGCCTACGAAATAATATTCTAGTCATAACATGACAGATAAGAATTGAAATTGCTTAAAATTGCATTTGAAATAAGATAAGAATTAAAATTGCATTTGAAAATATAAGAATTAAAATTGCATTTGAAAAAAGTAAGGAATTGTTATACTTCAGTGAAAGAGAGTATTATGACTTTAAGATTATTTTTGCAAATGTCATTAAAGCTTTATTGTGTATACACACTTTCATTTTTATAAGAACAATAAGGCTCAAAATCTCCAAAAAAATAAGGGTTTATTTATATTTTACCCATCCCCCCACTTTTTTGCAAAGTAGAAATTCTTGGTTGCGCCTCCTTAGACTGTATATTTATTGCCCACCCTACTTTCAATTTCATGGCGTGGGCCCTCATCAGGCAGCTTCGAAAATTTTGTTCTTATAAAAAAAGTATATTTATTGCAAATTCTATAGTCTTTAGAAAACGCCTCCAAAATCTTTAAGCCGCTTTACCAAGAATAGTAAAATAGAGCTGAAAACATACGTAAGTTTCAATCATATTCATAAAATATATAACAAAGACATTTAAAGATGTTTTGATTTGTTTTCAAACTTCTTTGCAAAGCATACACATAATTTTATCATAAGAATAAACTATATAAGAAGAGAAGGCTTCGGTGGCCAAAATATTAAGAACAAGTTAAGAACATTTTAAGTGTTCTATTGTTTCAGTATTTATTTTTTGACAGAGTACAGGCCTAATTAAATAAAAAACATTGCAAAAAGAACGAGTGCAAAATCTTTCATATTGATTGAATTATCATTGTTTAAAATATCTCTTTATTTGAAAGTAAGAGGGTTTCGTGACGTCAGCGCTGAACTTTCATTTCAATAGAGAAACTGTTTGTAGACCCCATTGTGGACCCCAATATGGACTCCCTCAAAATTAGTGGGAAAGCATTTTCAAGGTTATTTTATGTAATGACACTTAAATTATGTAAATAATGGCATTATCACAAAATATGAGGTGTGTACACCAATTTACAACAAGATGTTTTCTCATGCTCAATAGGATGCTGGCGGTGCAAATGGATATAGATTGTCATGCAATGAAAACATTAAATGCTCCATGAGAGCTGTTTTAGAGATATGAAAATTGTAGTACTTTTATTATTATTTTATTAATTTCATTTTTATATGAACAGAGCATTATATAACTTCTTTAAAAGTTTTTAAGGAGATACACGTGTTTCTTCCACGCGTAAGGCAGTCGTTACCTGTCATTTGCTGACAAGCAAAATCTCATTTCAGCTTAATATATATATGTTTAGATATTAGCGTTTTCTGCTTTTTTTGAGCATATGGTTTAAGCTGGACATATGCTTAATGCTTAATTTTCTATGTTCTAAAACAATAAATCCATTGTATTCGAGCCAGAATCCCAGCTTTGTTATGCTTATACGCGTTAGCTTAGAATAAAAAAACGTGTAGTGTACTTTTGGATGACGGTCAAGTATTCTTAAGAAATTGCCAAAATTGAGGGTGAATATTCTTAAACATGTTCTTTACTTTTTTGGACTTGACTATTTTACAAACATGAGAAATAATCATATTGAGAGTTTTGGACTTTTGAGTTTCATCCTGATATTCTTATAGAAGATATTCTTATATAAAAAAGCGTTTATCTTAAATGCTCCAAAATTGAAAAAGCTTTTCATTCTGAAACCTTTTGAAAAAGTTTTTTTCTGGAATTTATTTTTTTGAAAACCTAAAACTTCAAAATAGCCAAAAAGCTCATGAGTTTACGGTTACCGTTTTTGCCTTTTTAAATCAAGTGGTCAGGGGCTGTAGCCAAAAATAAGGAGCTTAGTTAAATAGTTGTCCAAGGGCTAAAGTAATTTTCAGAAGTCATCATTTTTCTTGACTTTTCTTTTTCTTTACTCCGCTCACTTGCCGTACCTTAACCCGTGTAAGAGACCGTAGTAAGTGTATATTTCAAAATATCGCCTAACAATTAATGTTTCATGGAAAATAAAGACTCTGAAAATTTGAAAAAGTACGTAAAATTTTGTTGTCACGCCAAAACTTGGATGGCACGCCGAAATTTGGTTGGCACGCCGGAATTTGGTTGGCACGCCAAAACTTGGATGGCACGCCGGAATAAGGATGGCACGCCAAAATTTGGTTTGGTTGGCACGCAAAATTTGGATGGCACGCCAAAACTTGGATGCAAACGCCAAAATTTGGATGGCACGCCAAAATTTGGATGGCACGCCAAAATTTGGATGGCACGTCAAAATTTGGATGGCACGCCAAAATTTGGATGGCACGCCGGAATTTGGATGGCACGTAGGCACGCTGGCACGCCAAGACATGTTGGCACGCTAGCACGCAGGCACGCCAAGACAGTTGGCACGCTGGCACGTTGGCACGCCAAGACAGTTGGCACGAAGGCACGCATGGCAGGCTGGCACGCCTAAAAACCGATGGCACGCTGGCACGCGTGGCACGCGATTTAGCAGACTCTTGTAAAACTGTCAGAAGTCGAGTAAAATCAAGATGAAGTTACAATTTTCTCGAGCTCTTACTAGCTTTCCATATTATATGGTGCGGTCATGATGCGGTTATATCAGTAGAATCGCTAGTAAATTCTGAGCAAGAAGATACAGGTACCTTTTCGTATAGGAGAGGTGTACCCAAAATATAAGTCCTAAAAGTTTGTGCATAATCAGGCTTGAAACAAAAGAATTTTGTCAAACACGCTAATTATGCAGATTTTTTATAGCGACAACAAAAGAAAGCTATTTATTCGACATAAACTTCCTTAAGGGCAAGAGACCTGGTATATGACGAGCCGTTTTTCCATTGTTTTCAAGAAGCTGATCGAAGGAGTGTGTCAATCCGGGGGGAGCACTTGGGTAAAACAGGTGCCGTCACCTGCTCGTATGTGCGAGCCATAAGATCAATTGAACTAGAAAATTTCCGCTTATTTCCAAACTTGAACCCGGACTTTGTTTGCTTTTTAAATGATTTTGATCGCACCACACGACCGTATGTAAACGTCCATCAGGAAAATAAAAAAGTAGATACTTTTTATAAAAACATCCACAATAAATTGAAGTTGAGATAAGAATTGTTTGATACTTAAAGTTTCACGCAACTTTTCGTCGCGATCTTCAGTCAAAAATTCTATACAAAAAATTCGTTTCAAGTTTACAAAAATATACTGTGCACTGTAGAGTCTTCGTCAAAGCAATTGACGTCATTTCAGTCTTTGGTGTCGTGGAGTTTGAGGGTGAACTTATTCACATGCCGACATTTCGAGATCAGTTCATTCCTTGAATTTAACAGTTTCTCGGGTTGGTCGAATGTGGCAATTTCTAGTTTTTCGCTAAGGCAGAGTGAACATTTCAGCGAAGCACGATTGAACGGTGGACATTTACGGACTGTCTTCCAAGTAATCTTTGGGGCACGATTCTTTCTTTTTCGTTTCAACCTCCAAATCTCCTTGGAAAGTTCAGTTTCTTTTTCGTACTTTTCGTTGGCGAAGGATGACTTGTGGTTGGCGTATCGTTTTTGAACTTAGGTCGGCTAACCCAATGTAGAACTTTTCACCGTAATTGGTTCGTCATCGCAGGTGACCGTTGCTTGATAAACTGAACGCTCCACCAAACATGAGCCGTTAAGGGGGCAAGATGCTTTCACCACCCTGCAGTTGCACTGTGTGGGATCTCGTTACCGTTAGTGTCGCGTTTCAAGATGCTTTTGTTGTGGCTCGGATGATGCTTTTGATGTTTTTGGTGCAGCTATAGCTTACTTTAACGGTATTGCGATTGAAGATTTTGTTGAATCTATGGTGTTTCGGGAAGTGTTTGTCAATAAGCTGCAAAAATCTTCTGCAATTTTCGTCTCGACGTTCTTGTTATATGGCGGGTTGAACCATGTGATGTGGCGTTTGCGATTTTTTGGCTGTGTGTTCTTTGGTTGGTTGGCTTATACGAAAGTTCGACGTTGTAGCCGCTTTCTTTTCAACGCTTTCTCGTACGGTTTTTTGGCTTCGGGAAGATATGTTCGTGGATGAGTGATTTGACAGTCGTTGTTCGATCGTTTTGGGTATTTGCCTGATCACGTTTGGAGGGTGGTTTGATTGAGTATTTATATATTGAAGTTTGTTGTCTGGTTTCAGGTAAGGCTTGAATGAACCATCTTCAAGGTTAAGAGTAATATCTAAATAATTGACGATTGTCTTATTGCACTCAATAACGATCTCTAAACCATCCCCGTACTCTCGGAATTTCGACTGCAAGTCCTTTTGACTCGTTCCACTTGCTCCCCGTCTTGCATTTTACAACTGAAAGTCCGTCATCACGATAAAGACCTAAGTTCTTTATGTCGTACGTTTCGCTTAACTTATGCTGAAGGTAAATGCCGACGAGCTCGCACACTTCCGCACCGTCGAACGCGCCCATTGTGACATCGAACAGACTACCTTTCTTTTTCATCCAGGCGGAACCGTCGCTAAAGCATAAAGATTTTCGAGCATGCTGAATTATTTTTACGTCTTCAGTTGAGATGCGTGTGATTGGTTTAGCGAATTTGATAGCGTCGGATAGTAGCTTTTTAGTTATTGAGGGATAGAAGTCCTTGATGTCAAAAACTACGAACCTGTGCTGCTTTTTGTTCGGTATGGCTTTGAACCATTCGATAACTTCACTGGTGTTCTTCCATTGGTTGATTTCCAGGTGGGCTTTGAGATCGTTGTTCACTCTGTCAAGAATCGATTTTGCGATACGGCCGATCTCGTTTTTGGCAGGATTCAGTAAACGCACCTTTGGATATAAAAACATCCAAAATCTTTGAAGCCTTCGGATGCTCTTACTTAGCTTTTTAGGAAAAAAGCACAGGTTTTGCAATTCTATCTACAGGAACCTGCGGAGTACATCATTCCTCGTTATAGATATTAATGATAATATGCCGCTGAAGTGTTGTTCTCTTGTTCTGCCACCGCCTGTGGAATAGCGGACAATCGCTGATATCCTGCGGAGAGGAATGAAAAATCTGTGCCCTAATGCTTTTTAGTTTCAGCATACACTTAATGTTAAAGGCTTTGATGTTTATATAAGAATAATATTGCATTGACTGAATGACAATGTAGGTAAAAATATATTGAAGATATTGAGTACACCAACACAATAAACAGTAAAACAAACCAATAAATTTAGATTTCCTGTAATATTTCGACATTTATCAAATGTCTTCTTCGAACAACATGTACCTTTTTTTGGCTGGTTGTAATTTTTTCTGGATGGTTGTGGGTGGTGTTGTACCTTTTCTCCCGGGTGATTTAACCTTTTTCTGGATGGTTGTACCTTTTTTCTGGCTGGTTGTGCCTTTTTCTGGGGGATTGTACGTTTTTCATGGCCTTTTTCTGGCTGGTTGGAGGTGATTGTGGGTGATTGTGGGTGATTGTGGTTGGTTGTGGGTGATTGTGGGTGATTGCATATTTTAGTATTACCCAATTCGAACCACGAACCATGGTTTGAGGTCTTGCGTTCTTTTTGTTTTTATTTTGTTTGACGGCTTACACAAATTCTTAACTTGTTCGCCATTTTTTGCGGTTGCAATATTACTTACAAATAAAGTATATACAAGAAGCCGAAGCGGCATGAAGGCCCAGCTGACGTGGCAATAACCAAATGTCGTTTGTATTGGGTATATACCTTAAGAGAACCAATGTTTACGGAATCGTATTTTTGCAATTTTAGGGTTTGAATGAAAACATCGAATCTTAGAATCCTAATGCACACATTTTCGGCAGAGATTGAAATACAGAACATTCAGAAAGTTAAAAAAGTTCGAAAATTGGCTGAATGAAAAAAAAAAAAAAAAAAAAAAAACAGCTGCCCTGGAAGGTAAGTAATGATAAATGATACGCAATATATGTATATAATAGATTTACTTTATGTTTTTGTTACTAGTATGAAAGAAAAAATCGGTTTAAATAAATTCACAAACTTCAAATGTCAAATATTGACCGTCAAAGTTCAGAAATATCGATTTAATGGGTAGCATCATGAAAAACATTCCAAACTTATTCAAATTTACACTCACATGAGCTGCATTATAGTATCCTTTAATGAGTTACAGCATAAGTTTACTTGGAAAAATTCTCTGTCAGGTTTGAAAAATCCAGCCACCGTCTGTTTAGAGCGATAAATCCAAACTTATTCAAATTTACACATTTAAAAATTCTCTGTAAGGTTTGAAAAATCCAACCACCGACCACCGTTTAGAGCGATAGATCCAAAATTGACCATTTTCACGGGTAGCATCATGAAAAACATTCCAAACTTATTCAAATTTACACACGAGCTGCATTTTAGTATCCTTAAATGACTTACAACATAAGTTTACTTGAAAAAAGTCTCTGTCAAGCTGGAAATATAAAGCTCCAACATCCAAATGCTCCCACTTGCTCCCTGACCTAAACATTAAAAAATACTTTGCCATAAAGAGAATGAAATTTGACTTTACTACCAAGTCAATCCAATATAAGAGTAAGTCAAACATCGTTCGGGTAGGCGAGGCAAGAAAATTCTAAATCGGCCGCTGATTTAGCCTGGACTACTGGACTTGTTAATTTATTGCGCGCACAGGCTCCGACAAAGCCAAAATCTTTTCGGTCAGTTGCTTTTTAAAGGCCCGCTTGCGCTGCGCGGCTGGGCCAAAAATTCCTTTGTGCCGTTACTGAAATTCTATTGCAATAAAAGAACAAAATACTATTGACCTAAAAATCATAAGATTTGACAAAATTAATGTTGCGAATCAAAGAATAATAAAGAAAATTGAGGTAATACCAAATCATAATTTTAATGACTGGGGAAAAAACTTTTTATCTTACAATCTATTTTTTCGTTTTCCCCCGAGTTTGAAATTTTAATATTCTGGCTCAACTTCTTCAATCAAAATGCGGAATGTTGACCAATAGTAGCCAGTGTTACCATCAACGCCATCAGTCTTGCTTCCAAAATCTTGCAGATCATGCAGATCATGCAGATCTTGCAATCATGCAGAAAATGTTTTAAGTCTATTCCGCTATTTTAACCAGTAAAATTTTCTTGCTCGCTTCGCTCACACAATCTTGGATGTCCTATTGAGTTATTGTCATGGTGAGGTTATTCAAAATAAGCAAAACTTTACGATTTATAAACAAATATTTTCGTTATTTTTCTGCGGGCGCATTTTTTTAATGACAACTTTTGTGATGCAAATACTGGATCCAACGAATGAGTCTAGATAAAATTTTCTCCGTCAGCACTAAATGATATGGTCGTCTCTCCGTATTCACTTATATTGCTACTACAATACAATACACTGATACTGCAGTAACTTAGAGACAGTAAAGGCGGTATTTACCCCTTCAACAATTAGTAAAAGTAGGTAGTTCTAAAAACATCTTGCGCAGCATCGAACGATTAAAAAATAATTCACATCAGAGTGTGATATTTTTCGTGCCTTGCGTGCCTTCGTGCCCTTCGTGCCTTTCGAAAAAAAGTTTCGTGCCTTTCGAAAAAAAGTTCGTGCCTTTGAAAAAAAGTTCGTGCCTTTCGAAAAAAAGTTCGTGCCTTTTGAAAAAAAGTTCGTGCCTTTTAAAAAAAGTTCGTGCCTTTTGAAAAAAGCTCGTGCCTTTCGAAAAAAAGTTCGTGCCTTTGAAAAAAAAGTTCGTGCCTTTTAAAAAAAGTTCGTGCCTTTTGAAAAAAGTTCGTGCCTTTGAAAAAAAGTTCGTGCCTTTGAAAAAAAAATTCGTCCCTTTTGCAAAAAAGTTTGTGCCTTTCGGAAAAAAATTTCTAGCTCTTCTTTAAGTTCTTTCATAGACTATGCTAAGCTATGTTATGTCTAAGACGAGCTTCATCTAAAGAGGAACAAACGTGAAGACGGGAATTGTTTTCGGGGGTAGCTGTTGTCTTAAACACAGACTCTATCCGCCGCGCAACATATTACTTTTTATAATATACAAACTATGTTATATTATTGTATCATAATAATATATTATACGGACGATAGCATCGTCTAGTTCTTTCACTTCTTCTTTGCATCCGCGCTAATTTGCACGCATTTGTTGACTTCTCAAACCCGACAATTCATGTATATCCTTTTTTGTCTTTCCTGTCTTTTCAAAACAAAACATTCGAATCTTGAACCAAACATTCAAAAGCGCATTCGTTAATATGCAATGTCTTTTTTTTTTTCTCATTTGTGTAATTTCCTCTAATTATTTTTCTAATAATCAAAAGTTAGTTATGAATTTTCATGAATTGCTGAAATTTGTTTTAGAAAATATACCCTGCTCGCCAAAACTACTTATAGTTTATATGATTTTAAAGGCGTTCTAATAAAAAAGTGTATGTAGTTTAAATCACCACCCTTCTAAATTTTTTAAACTAAATGAAGCTTCTGGTTATTTTGTTTGTCATTAACTATTTTCAAAAGGCACGAACTTTTTTTCGAAAGGCACGAGCTTTTTTTCAAAGGCACGAATTTTTTTTTCAAAGGCACGAACTTTTTTTCGAAAGGCACGAACTTTTTTTCAAAAGGCACGAACTTTTTTTCGAAAGGCACGAACTTTTTTTTCAAAGGCACGAACTTTTTTTCGAAAGGCACGAGCTTTTTTTTCAAAGGCACGAATTTTTTTTCAAAGGCACGAACTTTTTTTCGAAAGGCACGAACTTTTTTTCAAAAGGCACGAACTTTTTCCAAAAAGCACGAACTTTTTTTTCAAAGGCACGAACTTTTTTTCGAAAGGCACGAACTTTTTTTCGAAAGGCACGAACTTTTTTTTCAAAGCCACGAAGGGCACGAAGGCACGCAAGGCACGAAAAAAAATCACACTCTTCACATCATGATGCACATGATGCGTTTTCAGGCAAGCTAGGCATTCTAAATTTTAAATTTTTCTTGGGCGAAACTCTTGGAACGCTGCACCGGGTACGGCAGGTACGTCGCTCGCCGTACCATATTTTTCTTTTTGCTAACAAATGGTCAGTGTTAAATAAAATCAAAAATTGTGTGACCAAACAAGGCATACTTGGCTAACAATAGCGTATTAAGGCCGTTTTTCAATAACAAAGGAGAGCGAAAATTGTCGAAAAATTCTTCTCATTCTCCATTTATTTTATTTCCTCCGATAGGGGGGTTAAACTTTAGAATTCGCGTCCTCTAGTTGCACCACAGCACCACCTCTATGAAGCCTGTGTTGAAGTCTACGGCTTCTCAGACCATGATTGGCCCAAACCTCGATTTTAAATTAATTCTCAATATAAAAGACATCTTACGGGTCTGCGAGGAAGAAATTATTGGGGGAAAGGCTTAATTTTGCATTTTCCTCCCGTAACAAGCAAGTAACTTTGGCGCGGCAGACCTAAAACATTGCTTTATGGAAGCTCAAATAGCTGTAAAAGAGGCCTTAAAAAGTCGACGATATCGAGAATAAGGTCACAAAACTAGCAAAAAACTTTATATATTGGCGAAAATGTTTGGTATAAGAATAGGTCAATCTGTTTAAAAGAGACCATAAAAAGGTTAAATTTAGCCCAATAAGGTCACAATCGTTTAACCAAAGATGTAAAAGCAAAATTGGTGCGTGAACGTGAAAATGGTTTTTTTCGCGCGTGAATACGTGAATTGGCAAAAATTTGTGCGTGAATACCTGAATTGAGGGCTGACTTGGGGGGGCCTCATAAAGTACAAGACTTGTTTGTACAGTTTCTAATTTGTTACTACACAATAGATTTGATAACTGAAAATTCATTATTTTCGAAAAAAAACATAAATATAATATCGGTATCGGTATTAGGCGTCCTTAACCGACGGTATTACGGTATTTGACCCAAAATTTTGTCGGTATGACGGTATTTAAGACCCCTGAAACCCCCCCCCCTACAGACAGAAGCTTGTCACGTTCATAACATAACGTTTATATTACATTAGATGAATGTTCAAAATATGTTGTATTCCAACTGGCGGACGTTATTTTGCACGATATCGAACGAATGAAAGCGAATGAATTTTCAAACTCCAAGAATCTTCTTGGATTACAAAATTATCTTCCTCCCTCTTTTTCCATCCTTTCTTTGAAGAACGTATTCGATTGGAAAAATACTGAAGTTAAGCCCAGTGCAGTGCTTATGGTGCTCGACTCGGCATTTCAAGACTTTCGTACTTCGGAATTTTCTAAAGAATATCTACACAAATAACTTATTGCACGAATATAACGAGATGTGATTAACACGAATAGAAATAATTTCGTTTCAATAAAAGCTAACCTAGATAATGATCAGAGAGTTTCACTTTCTTTCAAATTTTCCATGACCAGGATTTTGCCATTGATTTGAGGGTGCTGATCTGCAATTTTAATGTTACCGCAGTTTTTGCGCAATTTGTGTTTTATTTTTGCGTTTTCAGGTGAGATCGTGGGTGCCTGAAAATCCATGATTTTTGGTCATCAAGACAAATAAATATCTACACCACGTTATTGAGCTCCATAATTTGAGCAAATAAATAGAAAGCCTACCATACCAATTTTAAAGTTTGGTATAAACATAACTCAAATTTGGATTCAAATTTGCCACACTCAAATTGACCAAGTTAAAATACAAAAACTTGTTTACCGACATTATGAAATGATTCTTTATATTTGAAGCTTTTAGCCATCCACTTGCCATGATCTGACCAACTTTGGTGTGTAAGAGAAAAAAAAACGTCTTTTGTGTTAATTTGTTGTCTTGTTGATTTCAAGCTCGGTAAGTATTTTCCTTCTCATATAATTAATAGACGGTCGATATTTTTCAAAATGTGGATAGCCCAGTGATCGTGGACTTTTAGACTGTAAAAACTATTAGGTCTAATCAATGAACTGAATAAGACACCACTGTCTCATCGCAGCCCCGGTGAAACTTTTATGTCAGGCTATCAATCAATGAACTGAATAAGAATATAGTAAGGAGCAGGGAATGACACGGGTGAACCACTGTTTAATGGCACTGCACTACGCTCGGCTATCACTCCCTAACATTATTTTCTTCCTTGCGAAATTACCAGGAATAAAAAAGACAACCCCTAATCTTAAGCTCCTCCTTACTACATACCTATCCACCAAATATTGACATAATATGCATATTTGTTCGATTTGAGTGTTATGTTATTCAACAAATTCAAAGCTGCAAATATGAAGCCTGGGGGGGGGCTTTAAGGTTATGCATGAGCAGAAGCTTGAAAATCGACCCTTTAAGAGACTAAATTTTCAAAGCACTGTTTAATTTTGAGTGTGATAAGAAAGGGACCCTGAAAGGCTTGCATATTACCAGGTATCCATTCTCTCTAAGTGCGCACAGGCATTGCAGCATGTAGTATTCAGTGTTGTTATATTGCGTATTTGTCAAGACATGTGTTTAGCGTTTATAATGTTTATCGTGGAAGGAAAATTGTTTTCTTATATATATAATCAAATATTATTGTCTCCTAGTAATTTTCCAAGAAATTGAAGCATTGATATTTTACTTTTGAACTTCTAATTTATTGATTGGTTTCTTAACAAATATGCCTGAAGGCATCCGCTCCCCGGTCATGGAAAACTCAGTGAGTGAGTAGTATAGATTAACTAATCTGTTCTATGCGGTAAGTAACTGGTAGCTGAAAATAGGTGTGGCGCCCCACAATCCAGCATTCGAGCTCTTAGGCCCGGGGGGGGATACTAGGTTTGCGAGGTGACAGGTATGTCCGAGCCGAAAATCGAAAATCGACCCTTTGAGAGACAAAATTTTGGTGATTTTGGGACCCTTTGAGAGACTTTTTCCTAAATTTTGGTCCATTTTTTCCAAATTTTGGTTTGATTTTCACCAAATTTTGGTCAAAATGTCTGGAAATCGTGACCCTTTGAGAGAGAAATTTTTGATTTCGTGATTTTGGGACCCTTTCAGAGACTAACTTTTGAATTTGTACCCCTTTGAGAGACTTTTGAGGAATGAGAAAAGGTACTCTTATGGCTCGCAGATACCCGGCACCCATTTTGCCTAAGTACCCCCCCGGGCTCTTAGGTCTAGGGCAAATAGAAAAAAGGGTAGATTCCCTCAATTTTGGCTCCAAAGACAGCCACCAAATAAACATACTTACTAACTGTCGGCAAAATCAATCATTGGACCGTGATAATTTAGAGAGAAAAAATTGCCTTTGATCTTTAGAAAGAGACATTTTCACAAAATTTCTTCCAATTTTCAAAAAAATTCTCCAATACTTTCGAAAACTTTTCTTACTTTTTTGAGTTTTCACTCTCTTTGGCTCGAGTTTGTGAAAAACTCGACCATTAGAGAGACTAATTTAAAGACTCCCTCAATCTCAGCTCCAACGAACAACCACCAAATAAATCGATCATTTCTCATGTTTGTAATTACCAGGGGGGGGACTTAGTGGTTTCCAGGCTATATTCTTAACCTTATTGGAACATTGAAACTCTACATTCCAGAAGTAATTTAGAGCACTTAAAATCATGTGGTTTTTAAAATTTAGCAAAGCATATTTGAAAAAAATATTAATATTATGACTTTTATTGTAGAGGAAAGGTATTACATTCATTGAAATCTAAGAATAAGTACAGCTTTGCTATTTCTACAAATGATATGTTAAAAAATTCAATTTTATATTGATTGATTGTTGTCCTTTAAATGCTAAAAAACGTTTTTCACATTCCACCTCCTGTCACCAATATTTACCAACATAAAGTTGCAATTTATGTAACAGAAAATAATACCGAAAGCTATAGTTATAGCCTGTAATGATTATAAGAATAAGATTGATCTTCCTTTATATCTCGGACGTAAAAGCTGTGTACATCATATATAACGTGTTTAATAAGCTCAAAACAGCACAGATCCAGGCTAAAATCATGGACCATCCATATTCAAGCATTACAAGCTGGAAATGGTCACCACCGTAAAATCCAAGGAATACGGAAAGCCCGATAATGAGCCATAATGGAATCAACAATGATGCCACCGCAGGTACAAAATCATTTGATTGACCTTTGTACATACCAAAGATGTGGCCAAAGGTTACAAGAAATGAGACGACGGTGGCAAGAATAATGAATACACGAAGTCTCTCCACTTCAACCTTTTGATAGAATCTTTCAGTAATACATTTATTGTAAGGTTGTAACTCTGTCGTGTTTGTACCATTTTTCAAAACGGTTTCATTTCGGAATTCAATGCACAATTTTTCGATTGTGTTGCCGAATTTAACGTCGATGTCAGACGGGTTGGACTTGTAAGCAAATACTGTGAAATTACCATCTGATATATCGTCACATACTTTTCCCGTATCCGATTTCCCCATTTTACATGCTCGCCATAATCCGAAATTACCGATTTCTTTATCACTTGATTCGATCTTTAAAACACCCCATGGTTTTGTTGTCATTGAAATGATGAGAAGAATAAAAATGATCAGGTTGAAAATAAGTTTCGTCCAAGCTTGACATTTGTTATTTGTGGCTGCTTCGTCTTTCATTTTGTACTAAAAAGTCTGAAATGTAAGATCATCTGGAATAACGAATTAAAATACCAAGTGAGCTCACCGTTTTTACACCCCTGTGTCACAGACCCACTGGGACCCCAGCCCTACTAGAAAATTTGGCAAAAATGTCGTCCCCGGTGGGAAAAAAAACCTGTAATTTCAGCCCCACTGGGAAATTTATTTTGATTTCGTCTCAATTCGAACTTCCATGTTTAAAAATTGCACTCTAAAACCATGCCCGCTGGATCTTTTAACCTTGAAACTATACCGTGAAGTCGGGTAACTTGCATCAGTGGAGGCTAACATGCATAGCCCTCAAATGAATGACCTGTCTGGTCCCTAAAATACAAAGTTAAATCAAAACAAAAATGGTAGAGTAGAGCTGCGAGCGAAGCTGCGTAGTTCATTTGTTTTGAAATTTTGCTGCTTTGATTGGTCAGTCATTTGAGGGCTATGCATGTTAGCCTCCACTGATGAAAGTTACCCGACTTCACGGTAGAATTTCTATCCCTATTGGGGTTTCAATAGAAATTTGTATCCCCACTGAGGAAAAAAAGTTCCACCGGGCTGTGAGGCAGTGGTGTATTTTTTTGGACGAGATGATGCTATAACAAACCCTGTTTTCCTGACCTGGTGGGATTTCCTAGTCACTGAATAAGTATAATTTTTGCTTTGAGGCTTTCGATTTACAATATGACTTGGTCTTCTAAGATGTTTATAGGCCCTCAAGCCAGGGTTGGTTATTGTAGCTCTGTTCATCGAACTTACAAAGACCACATTCTCCATCTTCTGGGTTTGAATCAAAGAACGTCACAAAACTAAACTAATGGCAATGCATAGTTGCAAAGTCATGCGTATTAAATTATGCGATGTGTCATCGAAGGACAACAAAAAACAAAGCAATGTTACTGTATCCATTTGAACTAGAGTCACGAAGTAAATATTTAATACAAAGTTGACAAGAGAATTTAAGTCAAAAGAGAAAGGCATGTTAAAGTAGTAAGCTCACAAATAAAAATACAAAATCAAATAAAAATGCCAACCATAGCATCAAAAAAGCTTCTCTCTTTCTCTAAAACCGAATTATCACTTAAACAGCATTTCTTTGTCAAAAACTGTATTGCTTCAGCAGAAAGCAATTTTTTCTACAAAAATTAATAGCTCATTTACACAAAAAGGTATTAATCATGATATGGGTCTATGTAGACAAGATGAAAAAATGTTGATAATAATAGGCTCTGTACACACTAGCAAATTAGCTAGTAATCTCTAGCTAGCAGATTCTGTTACTCTGCGCATAATACGTATCCAGCTCTAATGGCCATGGCTTCATAAGAGAATCTACCCAACCTTTTCATTCAGATTTGGGATGAATATTAAATTGGAACGCGGTGATTGGCCAATAAGCAAAACAAGCGTCAATCACAACATTCGCCATATCTCTTTAGAGTAGAGCGTGGTATGCACAGAATGGATGATCTGTTATGAGAATGGTGAGCTAGCTGATACTACTGATGCTCCTACCATTGAGTTTAAAACCCGAAACACAAAAGAGATATTTTGGATGGGAAATGAAGCGACTATCCTGCAAAACAAATTTGGAGCAGTTTAGTTTTTAGTGGCCAAATAAATGGAAAAGCGACGACAACCGCTTTTTAAACATCAAATTTGCGATTGTCGAGAAGCAACACTACAGTACAAGAAAGAGCCACGTTACAAAGAAATTGTACTGAAAGTTTTTTGGATTTAACTTCCTACTTGATGAAAGCTATATACTTTTGACGAAATTAAACATCAATTGTCATAAAATGCAACCACAAATATCCAATTTTCCTGGTTGAGAAATTCTTTTCTTTCTTGTTGGTTCTGCGATGTTTATAACGTATAAAAAGTCATTGTAAAAGCTGTATTATTTTTCACCGTTCAACATGTAACGTATTGGAGTAAAAATTATTTCCAAATAACACCCCTGTGTCACAGACCCGGTGTTACCCCCTCCCCACTGGGAAATTTGGCCAAGATTTCGGCCCAAATTAGAAATAACTCTACTTTCAGCCCCACTGGGAAATTGGCTTTGTGTTCATCCCCATTTAAAATTATATGAAAAAATTGTTCTCCATAAAACTTGTCGACCTGGGAACAATAAGTTTTCTATCCCCTCGGGATTTCGATATAAACATTCCAATTTACTGTTGGAAGAAGTTCCATCGGGGATGCGAGACAGGGATGCCATAAAAAACGTAATCTTGTACCCAGAGCCATTTTTACCACGATTTTGTGTTACTGACGGATCTTTTACTTTGCAATAAAGTGAGGCTTTAGCTACCCACATCCCCTCCCCAGCTCTGTAAGAAACAGACCCATGTGACCCAAAATATCGCCCCAAATGGAAAATTTTACTCAATTTTTTTCCCCACTGAAAATAATCAGATAAGCAAATCCTCACTGCAAAATATTTTGCTATTTTGTCGATCCCTACTGAATTTTCTGGTTCGAAAAACAATGGAATTCAAATCTAAAGCCCATTTCCCGAAGCCATAAAATTTTGTTGTTAGGTCAAAGTGATAACAGCTTCTATGTTCATGGTATAGACGGAATGATAACTCGGGATATCGGAATGAAAAATGTAATCTATTGATGGGGATTCCAAATTCCATTGTGTGTACAGGAGTAAAGTGGAGTCTCTGTAAATTGAACACGCACGGTGAACTTAAATTTGTTCGAGTTAAGGAAATATCAAGTTATAGAGATTGGCTTATAAGGCATTGTTAACTGAAGGGATTAGAAAACTTGTTCGAATTAAGGAGACATTTGAGTAATAGAGGTTCGACTTCTGGAGACTCGGTATTCTGAATCGCAGACCTCTGCAAGGTAGTATTGAAAAGAAGCACAATTTCGTTAGAGAATGCAATCAGCCTAGAGACTCAGCTGTTTCTCAAATATTCAGCAGGGATTCAAAAAGCTCTCTTTGCTCCTAAGTGGTGAAAATTGCCCGTGTCTGACGAGGAGCGATAAAAAAATCAAAATAACGAAAATAATGGAATCATATTTCCTTTTTAGATTGTTTATTTTGATATCTGAAACGGAGGTCTACTTTCTTTTTGTAGGTTTTCGACTTGATATTATCATCTAATACTATCCATGAATGGACAATGTGTAGCTGCAATAATATGTATTTTATCTTTGTGATTTGTGTAGAGTAAGTTTAGATGGATAAGTGTAAAATCTTTCAGAGGCATAAACGTAGCGAGATACCCTGCAAAATTTATGAGGGAGTGCAGATGTTTATGACATATTGATTACCTTTTGATAAAACAAAGATAATAATTACAGTGTCGTAAAAACCGCTCTCAACCATAAATTATGCAGTGTATCTCGCTACGCCTATCGGCATTTCAGAAGAGTTATAAATGACTGGAAATATAGAATTATAAATCTACTTGAGCTTAAAATGGGGATATGTGCTCTCTCATCTTCTATTCTTAGGATATTGATGTGATTGTCTCCACAGCTTAATTTTAGAGAAAGCTTAGCTACGGTGTTCATCGTATCTATTCCAGCCAAGACTTAACTTATGTATCCATCTTCGTTGATAATAACACCCCTGTGTCAAAGACCTGCTGGGACACCCGCCCCACTGAAGAGTTTGGCAAAATTTCGTCCCGGTTGGAAAAATACCCTAGAATCTCAGCCCCACTGAGAGATTGACTTTGATTTCATCCCCATTCGAAATTGAGTGTTAAAAAATTGGACTCCAAAACCATTCCCACTGGATTTTTTAATCTTGGAATATTATAATTTTTATCCCCATTGAGATCTCAATAGAAATTTTTATCCCCGCTTTGGCAAAAGGTGTCAACATGACTGTGAGACAGAGATGTTGGGGTGACAGGGGTGTGTAATTCACGGTGCTCGTATTCGAATAGAGATATCGTTTACATCGGCTACCTGGATGCGTTTTGCAACTACAGTGACTTGAGAATCTTAGAGAGATTTTGTAAGCTTTAATAATAACAAACTTTATCAATAACAAAGATTGCTCTCCCTTTTTTCCTCACCTCTTCCAAAGTTCTTTCCGAGTTCAAGTGTCCTGTGGATGTAACCTGAGATCAGATTGTGCATACCACGCTGAAGCTCTAAAGGAATGTGTGAAAACATAACAATCTGACGAATATGCAATCTCAAAATCGTAAGGACCGCGTTCGTCTAAAAGGACTAGGAATGACAACAAAGTTGCGTGCATTGTGTTTATGAATAGGGTGCCGTATCAGTTTTTTGACTTTCTGGCGCACAACAAGATTTTCGTCAGATGTATAATTTTCAAGCAACTTCAGAGGTTTACCGTGCGCGTAAGAAAATTATGAACAGCTGTTATCAGGGTAATATAATCTGACTTTCTCACTATGTCAGTATATAATAGAAAAGAGTTGTTATGTTAAATTCAAAAGTGATAACATTAATGGTATTTCCAACTTGTGTAACTTATGGCATGTCTATAAAGGACTCTCATAGACCCGGTAGGATTTTTTAGCAAGTGGGTATAAATAACAGAGGATTGGGGATTGATGTTCCCATATTTTTTATGACTGGGGATTTCAATTATTTTGTTTTCAAGTCAAAAAATTCAGTGGGGATGGAAAAAAAGCATAATATTTTACAGTGAGGATTGGTTTATTTGATTCTTTTCGGTGGGGACAAAAATTGTAGGTTAAATTTTCCACCGGGGACAATGTTTTCGCCAATTTTTTCAGTGGGACGGGGTCCCATGGTAATTTATACGTCTAAAGAAACAGTAAATGTAGAATTGTTTGTCTTTTTTGAGAAATTGAAGGAAAACCTGCTTGATAACGTCATAATTATTTGAAATCAGGCCTCGGTTGTTCATCCGGTCTGGTACTACTCCGATACCGTGGCTATTTATTACACTGTTATATAATCGAAAGGCTATCATCCTTGAAATGAAAGTAGCAGTTCTTGGAGCAGGGATTATTGGCTCATCAACAGCCTATAAAATTATTCAACAATTTTCCTTTTGTGACGTCACTTTGATATCAGATGAATTTTCACCTTCAACCACGAGCGATGGAGCAGCCGGACATTGGGAGCCGTTTTGGCTGGGTAATACTCCTGTAAATGTGATTAAGTAAGTTGTTATGTTTTATTTTATCTCAAGAACCACCCCTGTTTCAATGACCTAGTCAAATATCTTAAATCTGTGGGATGCTGCGTTTTAAAACTGTTTTTGACAGCTCGGACATACCAGGATTGACTATAGGCAAAAACATCTATTCGTCTAAACAAATTCGTTTGTAACATACTTTTCTTTGTCATTTTTTGCCGAAATAAACCTTTTACTCATAAGGTATTATTCAAATTATACAAAGATCTCGAAAATACACCTTTTCGACCGTAGTCGCGCGGTCAGGCGCGTGCCACTTAATTTTTTAATTATCACACTAAACTCGGTCCAATCCTTTTTTATACAGTTTTGTATTGTTTATAGATGCAACTGGAACGGTTTTAGTGGGATAAAGTGGACAAAAAAATGCCCGCGCGGCAATTGGCGGCTACGTTCGAAAAGGTGTATTGGAAAACTGTTCATTATCGAATTTTTGTTTATTGTTTGTTTGTTTGTTTGTTTGTTTGTTTATTTAGGAGTTATGCAAAGGAGACATTTGAATATGTCATGGAAAATATCAAAAATAATCCTGATTCTCCTGATATCGGATTTTTTACATGCCACGGATTTATTCTCAGTAAAGATGAAACGTTTAAGGTATTGATGGTATCGAAAAATTGACTTAGACATGCGATGAATAAAACTTTTACTGTCCGTCTCCACAGGTTAAATTTCAGAGAAAGCTAAACTGTGGTACTCACATTGCTGAATTTGCGCTGAGTAGCTATCCCAGCTGGCACACAACGTTGTTTGAACGTTTATCTAACGTTCACAACGTCCATATAACGTTAGATGAACGTTAAAACAACGTTGTGTGCCAGCTGGGATCATAGTAATTTTTTTTTTAGGCTACACGTTTTTTTTTTATTAGAACCTAGTTTATAAGAACATATAGGCTGAAATTCGTCGAAAAAGTAAGAACATCTTAAGAACATGCCCGGCCTCAGTTTGGAAAAAAATGACAAGAAACTACAATTTTTTCCTCTTTTTAAGCAGTTTTAACCGAATTTAGGGGTGGATCTTCAAAAGTCGAGAGTCAAATACTGTCCAAATTTTGCCAAATTCAAGTGCTCTTTATTTTGTATCATATTGTCGATTTAGAGTAGTCTGAAAAATTAAGAACGCATTTAAGAACATTTTAGGCTGAAAATTGCTAAGAAAATAAGCACATCCAGGCTCAGTCAAATTTTAGGTGTTCTAATAAAAAAAAAACGTGTATTTGAGATACAAGTTTTGAGATCAATGTTCAAACAACGGAAGATCGTGTTCATCTAAAGTTTTTCTCATGCTTTTTGTTTTTTTAGAAACCATTTTGGTATGACATCCCACCTGATTCCAGGGTATTGAGCAAAGATGACTTGAAAATGTTTCCATCCGAGGCAAGGTACCTTAGCATGTGGTGTTACTATTTACATACCCCCTTCTTACAGACCCATTGGGAACCCTTCACACTGAAAAAATTGGTCAAAATATCTTCCCCAGTGGAAAACTATACCCTAATTTTTGTCCCCGCTGAAGATAATCATATAAACAAATCCCCACTGAAAAATATTATGTTATTTTTCCATCCCCATTGAATTCTCTGGCTGGAAAACAATGGAATTCAAATCCCCAGCCTTAAGTAACATGAAAATATCAATCTCTATCGAGTGTTTTGGTATGTTTTTTTTTTACCTGCTCGCTGATAAAATCCCACCGGGTCTGTGAGAAGGAGGTGTATTTATAAATCCCATATTACGGTAGATACACAACCAGATTTTACAAAATTCCCTCAAAATATACTCTTAAAACGATGGTAAACTTTCTTCATTCTCATTCTGTTTTAACTACAGTTAACTCTCCTTAATTCGAACTCGAATAAGGGAAGTCTAACTTGTTTGAAAAGCAGAAAAGTTCGAATAATAGAGAGTATTTTACTTGGGACTGGAGAATCATTTCGAATCATAGAAAAATTGAAATAGTAGAAGTTCGACTTAGCGAGAGTCTGTAGTATATTTTAGTTCTTTACTTGCCGTGTTTTGAATTAAAGACCACATTGTACAGGTTTGATTTGTTTTTATGTGTGGTGCTTTATTATAATGTTTTCCTTTTGTGTTACTCAAATTTTTCCTTCTTGAAATTATCCATCAGATCTGGGATGAGTTTCACAACAGTGTACACGGAGGGTCGGAGATTGGTTCCGTATTACATCAAACGGTACGCTTATAGTGTCTTGCTTACACATTTGTATCTTTCACCCTGAAGGAACTCCTACCCATAAAAAATGAAATTATGTCACATTGGAAAAATGCTTCGTCCTATTGGAAAAACATTCGACGAGAATCATTTAAGATAAATAAAATAGAATTTTGAATCTGTAGACAAAAAAATCCCATCCACATTGGCTTGTGTGAAGTGCTGAAGTTTTCACAGGGTTACTAATAGAGTGTTTTCGAAACCACGACGAGAACGGCAACGGCGACGTGATAGTGGTTTCGCCGTCGTCGTTGTCGTCGCGATTTCGGAAACTCCTAATCAAGCCATAGTACGATAGTCCCTACGATAGAGGTGTCGTAATTTCTGTAAAAGAGTTTTACTGGACCGACATCTTTTAGCTATATTTTAACCTATTTTTAAGGAACAATCTTTAAAAATAGTGGACAAATTAAGTACAGTCGCAAGATAAAAAATGTAAAAATTTGTTTTAAAAATATAGTTTTTGATATAAATCTTGGCCTCAATTATAACCATTTGTTGTTTTTAGTTTTCAAGAGATGGGAGGAAAAATTTGTCAGAAGTTAATCAGCTCCTTAGATGAGGTAATAACTAGCCAGAAGGTTCAATGCTGACGTTCTTCGGGGATATTTGGGGGTATTTAGGATATGTCTTGAGCTTACCCCAGAGTTTTCACGTTATCTGGTAGAGAGTAAATAAATAAATATCACACAACAAAGTTTTTTTCCCGAGAGCTTTCTCTTTCTTCAAAACTATTCTTCCTAAAAGTTTCCCTTTTAAGGCTTTCTTGTCCAAATGTTCGTACTGTATACCTATACTGTATATATTTTTAGTTGCCTGGTGATTTTGACGTTGTCATTAATTGTACAGGACTTGGTTCACGCAAGTTATTTAACGACAAAAGCATGTTTCCTGTGAGGGGACAAGTTCTCAAGGTAAATCAAACTGAGCCTATTGGTTTTGTCCGATAGCTTTACACTGTAAAAGGCAGGCACGGGTAAAAAATTTTGTATCCAGAGCCTCTTATAACACTTTTTTTAGATTTTGCTGATGAACTTTGATATTAAGCGCTATCTCAGAACTATCAAAATGCGAGAGAAGGGAAAAAGCAATCAAAGATTTTTCAAAGTCAACCTTGATCTTTTTAATTAAAGGCGTTTTATTTTTACATAAGTGTTTCCGTTTCATATCAGAACAGTGTCTGCCTTTAGTTACATTATGCTGATATAAGCAAAAAAGATATTTTTCTTTTCCTTTTTCTGACCAATCTTGCTTCACATCCGTGTCAATCTAATGTGAAAAAGCTAGTAAATCAAAATTGATGAGTAAGCAAACGATATCACTCTTATTTAAAAATAAAACCTTTAATTAACTTAACAGATTAAAGCACCTTGGATAAAGCAATTTGTAACCTATGATGTCGAGAATCAAGACCCAATGTATATCTTACCCAAGTAAGTTTTCATACTTCCCATCAGTTTATCCCTCTAAATAATTTTGCATTGTAAGACACATGCGTATTTAGACTATGCTGTAGCCTAAAACAAATCACCTTCTAAGAAGCAATCCCAAAGCCGAAGAAAATTCGTAAACGGGTTTTTTGCCAAAGAAAAGAGTTTACAGCCGGTAGAGTTTGCCAGTCTTCGAAACTCTCCCGCCGATTTTTTCCCATATACCGCCATATTTTCCCGCCTTTACTATCACTGTAACGGACGATAACATTGTCTAATGTGTAATTTGCCGTTCTTTAAACCGTATATAGTTAATTCCCATGATAAGCAAAGAGGAATGAATCCGTAGGGGCAGACAAACAAACCTCGTCGGGGTAGCGGACGGAGAAATTTGACGTTTTTTATGATATTTGTCGTTCTTTTTGTCTATTTTTAGTAAATGTAGGATTTTTTAGATAGACCCCCTCTAGGTGAAAGCATACCTTGGATTAAAAAACTTATGACTTTCAATATAAAAAATGAAAAGTCTATTTATGTTTTTCCAAAGTGAGTTCTTAGTTTTTTGTTTGATACAGTAATGCAAACTACAAATTTTTCTGTTGTGTCTTTTATGGTGATTTTTCCATACCTGGTCTTACTTTCGCCTTCTTCACGAATATTGAAAATAACCAAAATATTGTCATCAAAGTTAAGGTTTACAGGCAGTACCAGATTGATCAAAGTATCTTAAAAATTATCAAAACAAGATAACTACTTTAAATTCTACTTTTATAAACTTTTAGTCAAGAATTTGTTGTCGTAGGAGGAACAACACAAAAAGGAGATTATAACGCCAAAATTTCGTTGACAGATCGGAAAGAGATTCTGGACAAAGCAACAAAATTTATTCCAAGTTTAAAAGTAAGTTTGGTAAAGCTCACGGTCTTCTAAAATAGTGTTAACACGTTAAGCGCAATACAGATTGTACGACTTTTGTATTTTAGTCTATTTTTTTTAAGATAAGATGGAGCTTTTCTATTGTCAGAATTAGAACAAACTTCACTGCTAGCCAATAAATTGGCTTGCTTCGAGCAGGTTTCTCCCGGGAGGCGGGTACTAGGTTTTCGGGATGACAGGTATGTGCCGCCCGACTTTTGGTGGTCGGGAAATTATTGGGACAAAAACGGGACTTAAATGAAAAAACTCGAATTTTTGTGAATTTTGTGACCCTAGTTAGGTCTATTTTACTATAAAATAGGCTTTTGAGGGTCCCAATATAGAGTTTGAACTGTTTTTGCAACCCTTAGGGGGGGGACTGGAATTAGATTATGTGATTTTTACTAACTTTAGTGGGATTTTGAAGATCCAAGACGGCACATACCCGTACCCTCCTTTTGCCTAGGTACCCCCGGGGAGTTTCTCAAACCCTGTATTGAATTGGAATTTTGTAATTGGAAAAATTCTACGCCAGAAAGCCTCATTGCATTTATTTCATTTCTAGCGTTAACATTAACACTAGGCACTAATTACGAAAGGCTCGAATAACCGAAAGCTTCAAATCATACCCTGTTTTTTGAATAATCTGAATCTTTTTTTAAACGTATTTTTTTTGTTTGTATCAGAATGCTAAAGTTGTAGGTGAATGGGTTGGTCTTCGACCTGCAAGAGAAAAAGGCCCTCGAATTGAAATTGAAAATTTTACCCTCTCGAACAATCGAAACTTAAAGGTAATTAAATTTATTAATAAAAAATAATGTGTTTCTCAACAGCCTGGAATTGGAAAACTTAACGCCACCTTCGTCCTTTTCCAATGACATACCTTAAGTGTATCGATTTTGGTGGGGATTAAATTTGACGAATTTGGCAGTTTTTGGTAAAATCCGCCAAATTGAATACACTCCAAAATTTTTAAAATGCAAATTTAAAAAATAGATTTTAAATTCGATTTTAAATACATGTTTCTAAACTTTTTGACATAATCAGCCTCATGGAAGGCTGGATTGGAAGGTTCTTTAAAAAAACCGAATCAAAAAATCTTTTTTTCTCATTCTCAGCCTCAGCATGTTTCTTAGATGTTTCTTAGTTTTTAGGCATTCTAAGCCTCATGTTTCTTAAAAGTCTGTTTCTTAAAAAAAATGCATACCTCTATAGATCTACTTTCTATAATACTATGAGAAACTCTTTTCAGAGAATGAACAGAAGCCTACCGTATAGCGTTATTAGCTTGTGAAGTGTGATGTCATTTTACTTAGACGATCATATCGTCTACACAAGATCACTAAAAAAGGGAATAGTTTAGGAGGCGGGAAACATTTTTGTGAACGGGTAGTTAGCCCGTGGTGGAGTAAGCAGTAGCGGAGATGCTAGCTTTTTTTTCAAACTCTACTGCCACTATTTTTTTCCCGTAAACCGCCCTGGCACCCTAACATTATTTCCCGTGTTTACTGACCCTCTAAAACCCGATTCCTTTCGTTGCAGCTTTTGGGCTTTAATAGTATATATACCCATCTAAAGAGAGTTGAAGAACAAAATTTTCAGTTTGACCTCATTCTATACTGACTTCACTTTAATCTTTCATGCAGGTTATTCATAATTACGGACATGGAGGATGTGGAATGACAATACATTGGGGATGTGCTAATCACGTGGCCAAATTGTTTGATCAAGTTTGTTCGCAGCAAAATACTCGTCTACAAACTTCCAAGTTATAAGGATGACTATGATAACTATGTGACACTCACCACTTTAAAACAAAGTCCATTCTACGTCAGTATCGTTCTTTAAAAACAAACAGGCCTCTAGTCCCTTAGTTTGCTTTCATGAGAGCACTAAAAATGCAAGTTCTTTTCTGAAATATAATAAGGCAGACCTGGCGGAAAGGGGAAGATTGGGAAGACTTTAGCCTCCCAACTTTTGGGCAAATGAGATTTTTTTCTCAAATTACTCGAAACGTCCGTCCTGTAACTAAAATCAAATGAGCGTATTGAAACAACTTTAGGAGCCACGCAATGCAGTTTTCTTTAACACGTCCTTGCTGCCCGGGTGAAGGCCCGGGAGGGGGGATATTCGTATGGTCCGACATACGGTATGTGTGCCGCCCTTAAGGGTAGGTTTTTCGAGACCCTGGAAAAGCACTGTAAGAGTGTACTTCTGATAGAGTGTACTACAAGGGTCTTATTTTAGCTGGATACACTATATAAGGGTGTGTTTGGGGACTACTGAATTACAAGTCACATTTTCAGGTGTGTTAGCAAAATAAAGTATGCACTCAGGTAAATAAAGGCACGTCCAAATTTACCTTAATTTTTCATCGCCGTTTCCACTTGTCAAATCTTCTCACTTTATACATCGCAACAAGCATATTACAATGTAGATCACTGGAATGACTGTGCCATAATTAATTTTTTACCCAAAAAAAAAGATATTGGGCAAAAACAAAAAAAATGACGATGACGTCAATAAAACTTGTTTTTTTTTAATAACTCCCGTTTGGCTGATGGAAGAAATATAAAATCCGGACCAAAGTTGCACATTGTTTTACATAAGATGTTTTGTTAAATTTTGCTGACGTGAGCAGAAATAAGCAAAATTTGCAATAAAGTGTTGATGTCAGCAAAATTTCAAATTATTTTTTTTTCAAATAATATAAAATAGATCATCTCATAATATATTTGAGATGGTTAATTGGTCAACTAGTTTTATAGCAAATATAGTGTAATTATAATTTTTTTTTTTTTTTTGAAAATGCATAAGTAGATAAGGATTTGTACAGGAATCATTTTTAAGAATAAATTTCAACTTTTTTTACATCAAGAATTTATTGTGGTATAAACTACAAAATCAAAAAAAAATCAAAAACACCCCCTTCCCCCAAACCCAGTGGGACAATAGCCGGCAGAAATATCATCCCCAAATTCAAATCCAACTGTTGTCTCCGCTGAGAAAATAAAATAATCAAATCCTCACAGCAAAATGTTTAGGTTTTTCGATCCGCACTAAATTTTCAGATTTGAAAACAATGGATTTCAAATCCCAGCCATTATAATACATTGGAATATCAATCTCCATCGAATTTCAATACGTTAATTTTACCCCAAACTTGCTGAAAAAATCCTACCGGGTCTGTGAGAGAAGAGGGTGTTCAAAAAATCATCACAAATTTAACTTACTTTGTTTTTAATGCAAACACGTGCAGCCAACTCTTTTTAAATCGAACTTTAATAAATCGATTACTTCTGTAATTCGAATTAAGATATAGGTCTCCTCTGCTTGATATTGTTTGCTTGAAAATCTTCCTATGAAATTCAAATGTTTTCTCTAACTCGAAGAAAATTCTTAATATCTTAAGATCCTTAGAATATCATACCGCAGTGATTCTAAAAATAAGACATCAAATTACTGTTTATCCAAGTTTCAATCCCATCATCCTTTGCATTAATTGCTTTTGCAAGTCAATTACACTTATTGACAATGCAAAAGTAATAACTTGCACGCATTACGAATCAAGATAAAAAGGATTGTGGGATCGAATTTCGGACAAATGTTGAAAGTAATAATTATGACCTATGCATAGGGTGTGCTATTAAAGGGAATAGACTAATCAACTGGGATTCAAAGTATTCTACCATAGTGCGAGTTTAATTTGATTACCTGAAGTTATTATTTTCGATCTCCAGAATATGCATGCATCTACATTGATTTTATTATTACATCATTGCATACAATGTTTTCATGCATCATTACAAAAGTTCTATTTCGGTCATTTTAGAATTATTTCTGCAGGGCGAAGTGTGTCATATGTATGATATATGACACGTGAATTCAATAATATCGCCAAAAATTTGAATTCTATTTGCTGGTATAAGTTTTATCATTAGATTAGAGATTCTTAATACATAAAGAATCAGTTCCGATCATCTACTCAAAGTCAATTGTTATAATTCATGTATACTCAATCATACATAAAAAAGCCAACCTTTATACAAACCCACCACTTTTCTATCATTGGAAATAGTTCCGTATTTTAAACAACGCATTTCTTTTTTTCAAATCATCCAGGAGATGGGTCGAATCATCTTTTATTTGTTGACCTTTTAAACGTAATAATCTCTCTTCTAATTTCTTTCGTTTCTGGCAATGCAAATCACATACTATATCCATAGAATCTGATATGCTCAACTCGAAATCCTTTGCAATGTCGGCTAGATTGTATGGTTGCGCATTTGTATTCACCGAGAATAAGGTTACCACAATTAAACAATAAAATACACAATAGGTGGTCGCTGCTCGTCCAAATACCATCATTTGTTTTGATGACGTCATCAAAAGCTTCAGGATAATAATAAACCAATTTCCAAAATAATTAAATTAAATAGTTTATAGTATACAACTCTGTTTTTATCCAAAATATATGATTTTCACGTGTTCAATCTTTGTTAGAGATTTCTCCAGGTAGCTTCTTAACCTTATGACCTTCACTTTGCCCTTGTAATTGTTTTACTGATCTGCTGACCAAACCGTCTGCTCATTTTGTTTGAATTAATCAATTAAATATCGCTTAAAAGCTTTAAGCATCTCAAGCTGCATCTCCGATTGGATAATTAGTCTTGTTTTATAAGCATTCACACTGGACACATTTTTAACGTTTTTCTAACGTTATTTGGATGTTGTGGATGACCAGGAAGTATGTAAATGTGATTTCAAAGTCTTTTTTGGAGGGTTATAGATAATTCCAGTAAATAATCGAATATTTTGATTGAAAACTGACGTACATTGTAAGATAATGATAGCTTTTCTTACAGATTTAATTTAATATGCGGATGGAGAGAGGGGATCCGATTATACAAGCCAAGCAACAATGGTAAATATTGCAATTAAATAAAGATTGGCCGAGATTAGGTTCCAAAAACTTCCTTCATTGCCGACTAAGGCAATTGTGTACAGGAAAACTTAATCTTAGAAAACCCATGTCTCTTGTTCAATCTTTAAACTTTTTTCCTCGGTGAACTACAGTTCAACTACAAATTTAAACAATATGTACATAAATTAAATCGTATTTTGCATTACCGCAGTGCAAAATACTTTTTAATTGGCTCTTTCTTGCTATTTTTAGTCTTTGTCTCGCCGTTGCTATAATGATATTTAACGTATGCTAAATTGTTGTGAAGTTTTCAATTATGTTTTCAAATTTAAACAAGAGCCAGACATTTTAATGTCCATTCATAACATTTCTCTCTGACAAACATGGTTGGAATCATATAAAGTGTATCTCAAAATAATTTGCAGCTGAGACAAAAATAGCTGGTAACTTTTGTTGATAAAATTCGAATCAAGTTGCGATTTTGTGCTCATTAAAAAACATTTGTGAGTAGAATAGAGGCCCGGAATCAGTGGCGTTGTGGCAGGGGGGGCCGGGGGGCCATGGCCCCCCCCCCCCAGCGGAGCTTTTTTGAAGGGGCGCCGAAGGGCAAGGGGCGCCAAAAGAGATTTTTTTTAAACGCCCCAATCTTAAAAATCATACTTTATGCACCTTAAATTGCGCCCCAGGACCAATTTTACTGAGATAGTTTTAAAATACTTGCATTTTTTTTTCGCTCGCTTCGCTCGCAATACACATAGTTTCTTTAATTTGTCAAATTTGTCTATTTTTATTTAGTGATTTAGGGTATCTTGGCAGACGATTTTCAAAATTTTCTAGTCGGCCCCAACCATTCATCAAAGATATCTAAACTAAATATTTACTTCCTCATTATGCCTAGGCAAATGAATTAGTAAAAGCCTAGAAACTGGTGGGTGGGGGCACCACTTTGAAAAATTGGGGAGAGGGGCACCATTAAAAAAAAAATTGACTTTGGCCCCTCCAGAAAAATTTTCCCACAACGCCACTGCGCCGGAATCTCCGAGTTTAGACCAGCGGCCGGGGTAGTGAATTGTGTCACTAGATCTCGAGATATTTATCGGTTTAAATATTGAAAATTATCGATATTTTTTGCTGAGTCGGCAGTTTTTCAGCATATTTACCCACCTTAAAAATGAATTATTATCTCGAGATATAGACATCGAATGTTAACAACCCATACCATTTTTGGATAGTAATAATTTAGGGCTATCCAGCTATGAGAATGATTTTTTCTAAAAATGCTCTTAGGAAAATGCTGACGTCATCGGAAAACGCCCCAAAACGTCGATTTTTACCTTAAAAATGCCATTTCTCGGCACCAGTCGGTCGAAACTTAACAAATAACCCCATTTTCTTTATATACTTTTTACGCTGAATCCGTTGGTAGCCTCTCAAAGACCGTTAGTAAAGGGACCCTTGATAAGTTCAATCGATTAACTAAAAATCGATTCACTCGAAATCTGCAAGAGATTCGAAGGGCAAATTTTGTTTGTTAATTCTACATTATTATTAGGAGCATAATTTCAAAAATTTGCCCTAATCTAAGGGGTGCCCTACGAAAACCATTTTTATGGCCTTTTTTGAATCTCGGACGCTGGTCTAGTTAGAAAACTTCGAGTTAGCAATTTTCGAGTTAGCAATTTTCGAGTTAGCTAAATTATGACGTCATAAAAGTGCAAATTATGACGTCACTCGACTCTAACTCGATTTTTAATTTTCAAAAAAGGATTTTCGAGTTAGGATTAACTGGAATTTTTTTTTCGAAAAAACTTTTTCGAGTTAGCTAAGGTAGTAGAAAAATCCAAAACATTTCGAAAATAAAGTAGGCGGAAGGAAGTTTGCTTCTTTTTCTTTGAGACACATAATCTTCGAGTTATATGATCGAGTTATATGGCTTCGAGTTATGAAATCTTCGAGTTAAGGCCCGTAACTCGAAATAAAAATGAAGCATTATTTTTTCGAGTTATTTTTTTAACTCGGTTTTTTTATTGACCATTTTCCTCTCGAGTTAAATCAAGGAAAATAACTCGAAATCATTTATACAGCATTTTGATTTCAAGTTAAGTAACTCGAAATGAAAATTTCGTCAAAATGATTTCGAGTTATATAACTCGAAATTAAAATGCTGTATAAATGATCTCGAGTTATATAACTCGAACTCAAAATGTTACAATATTGGTTTCGAGTTACGTAAATAGGGTTAGTTGTGTCTGTCAGTTAGGTACATGTCGGATGGAAAAATTGACTTTTCAAATAACAATTTCAGCCGTTTAAAGCAAATGGATTTTTGCTGAGTAATCAAGCAATGTTGCGGATTTTTGGCCATTTTTTCAGCCATTTTAGGGGTTCTAAACGACGAAGTTTTACAATTGACCCCAGTTTCGTCATCTACTTTTCGTCATAAAAAAGTCAGAATTGCCTTTCGAGAACTTTTTGAAAATTTTATTTACAGGAATTTGTATTAAAAAGTGGCGTCATCAAAAAATGCCCAAAACCTTATCAATCGACTATGCTTTCTGCATTCTGGTGGTTCTAGAACCGTTAAAGCCTAAGTACCCCCACTTAGGCAAAATGGATGCCGGGTATGTGCGAGCCATAATAAGGGTTTTTTTCAGACGCCCTCGAAAGTTCCTCAAAGGAGTACAAAAACCATTAACAAGCAATTGAGTCTCTGTAAGGGTTCCAAAATTACCGAAACATAAAAAACTGACTCCCTCAAAGGGTCATAAATTCTTGAATCTTAGACCAAAATTTATGAAAATTCTGGCTGAAATTTCGAGGGAGGAACTAGTCTCTCTTCTCTTAGGATGAGAAAAAGTCCAAAAATGGGCAGAATCTTCGAAAGGCAGTCTCTCCAAGAGCCCAGGGGGTGTAGTCGGATTTTGACACCCTTACAGTGCATTTTTCGCCAAGTCGAATAACCTTACAGTGTAGTCTAGTTTTTGTCCCTGAGGTGATTGTCAAATAAAAAATAGACACGCTTGGTGTGATTATTCTATATAATATTTATTTGACTCTACTACTATAAGAAAGCTATAGCCCATCCACAATCTGTGGGAATCGACGACAAAAGAGCCTGTCATCATTAACTCGATGGAAAAATTTGCCTTTTTTCTTTCGAGTTAAAATACGTTATATAACTCGATGAAAAAATTTGCCATTTTAATTTCGAGTTAAAAACAACATTTTAACTCGATGGAAAAAATCATTATTTTTCTCTCGAGTTAAAATGAGGAATATAACTCGATGAAATTATTTGGAATAAAAAATCCGAGTTATATAACTCGAGTGGAAAATTGTCAATAAAAAAACCGAGTTAAAAAAATAACTCGAAATAAAAATACTTCATTTTTATTTCGAGTTATGGGCCTTAACTCGAAGATTTCATAACTCGAAGCCATATAACTCGATCATATAACTCGAAGATTATGTGCCTCCTCAGGACACTTAAATTCAATAAATCTAATTTCTCATCTTTTAAACTTCTAACAAATTCTCCACTCCATATTAAACAGAGGCACATAATCTTCGAGTTATATGATCGAGTTATATGGCTTCGAGTTACGAAATCTTCGAGTTAAGGCCCGTAACTCGAAATAAAAATGAAGCATTTTTATTTCGAGTTAATTTTTTAACTCGGTTTTTTTATTGACCATTTTCCTCTCGAGTTATATAACTCGGATTTTTTATTCCAAATAATTTCATCGAGTTATATTCCTCATTTTAACTCGAGAGAAAAATAATGATTTTTTCCATCGAGTTAAAATGTTGTTTTTAACTCGAAATTAAAATGGCAATTTTTTTCATCGAGTTATATGATGTATTTTCACTCGAAAGAAAAATGGCAAATTTTTCCATCGAGTTAATGATGACAGACTCTTTTGTCGTTAATTTCCACAAATTGTGGATGGGCTATAGCTTTCTTATAGTAGTAGAGTCAAATAAATATATAGAATAATCACACCAAGCGTGTCTATTTTTTATTTGTCAATCACCTCAGGGACAAAAACTAGACTACACTGTAAGGTTATTCGACTTGGCGAAAAATGCACTGTAAGGGTGTATTTTTCGGGAAAACCACTGCGATTTTTTAGCCCGCACATACCGTCAGTCCAAAATCCGACTACACCCCCTGGGCTTTTAGAGAGACTGCCTTTCGAAGATTCTGCCCATTTTTGGACTTTTTCTCACCCTAAGAGAAGAGAGACTAATTCCTCCCTCGAAAATTCAGCCAGAATTTTCATAAATTTTCATAAGATTCAAGAATTTATGACCCTTTGAGGGAGTCGGTTTTTTTTATTTCGGTAATTTTGGAACCCTTACAGAGACTCAATTGTTTGTTAATGGTTTTTGTACTCCTTTGAGGAGCCGGCACCCATTTCTCCAGGGGATTAAGGCGGGGTCAAAATGCTTGCAACGTTACAAATCATTTTCAGAAGCTCATTTTGGGCTCAAACGAAGCGTATGACTAAGTAGAATAGGATTTAGTCTAGGCAGATGTTCTTTCATTTTGAAATTTTGCGTAATTCGCAAAAATCCTCAATTTTGCGCTATTTTGATGACGTCATAAAAATTGAAATCCCAATAACTTCTGATACAATTATCAAAATAATTTCAAATTTTGACCAAAGATGCATATTATTAATGTTTTCAGAATTAAAAAATTTATTTTCGATTTATATCCGATTATTTTAATGAAATTTGATGACGTCATCACTTTTAAGGCAAAAAACTAAAATCCTTAAAAAATGCTGACGTAATCAAGATTTTGAAAAATTTGTGAAATTTTTTGAAAATATGCATTGAAATGCATCTTTGGTGAAAGTTTGAAATTATTTTGATGATTCTATCAAAAGTTATTTGAATTTCAATTTTTATGACGTCATCAAAATAGCGCAAAATTGAGGATTTTTACGAATTACGCAAAATTTCAAAATGAAAAAACATCTGCCTAGACTGAATCTTATTCTAATTAGTTAAACGCTTCGCTTGAGCCCAAAACGAGCTTCTGAAAATGATTTGTAACGTTGCAAGAATTTTGACCTCCACGAACCCGCCTTATTCCCCTGGAGTTTGCTTAAGTGGGGGTACTTAGGCTTTAACGGTTATAGAACCACTAGAATGCAGAAAGCATAGTTTTTGGGCATTTTTTGATGACGTCACTTTTTAATACAAATTTCTGTAAATAAGATTTTCAAAAAGTTCTCGAAAGGCAATTCTGACTATTTTATGACGAAAAGTCGATGACGAAACTGGGGTCAATTGTAAAATTTCGTCTTTTAGAACCCCTAAAATGGCTGAAAAATGGCCAAAAATCCGCAACATTGCTTGATTACTCAGCAATAATCCATTTGCTTCCATGGTTTTAAACGGCTGAAATTGTTATTCGAAAAGTCAATTTTTCCATCCGACATGTACCTAACTGACAGACGCAACTAACCCTATTTACGTAACTCGAAACCAATTTTGTAACATTTTGAGTTCGAGTTATATAACTCGATTTTAATTTCGAGTTATATAACTCGAAATCATTTTGACGAAATTTTCATTTCGAGTTATTTAACTTGAAATCAAAATGCTGTATAAATGATTTCGAGTTATTTTCCTTGATTTAACTCGACAGGAAAATGGTCAATAAAAAAACCGAGTTAAAAAAATAACTCGAAATGAAAATGCTTCATTTTTTTTCGAGTTACGGGCCTTAACTCGAAGATTTCATAACTCGAAGCCATATAACTCGATCATATAACTCGAAGATTATGTGCCTCGATAAATAGAGTTGATTTAAAAAAATTCTTTCGCACCAGCTGGAAACGCCCTCCCCCGCCCTCCTGCGCCCAGCGCTCTAAAGTCGAGGCCCGGAATTCCCGAGTTATTCTTTCCGAGTTAAAAAAGCCGAGTTACGAAAAAACCGAGTTATTCCGAGTTATGATGTCATTTTTGGAATTTAGTGGCGTCATTTTACATTCCATAACTCGGTTTATTTTGCTTCCTGTAACTACCCGAGTTATCTTCCATTTTTTAACTCGGGAATGTTTACTTCCTTTAACTTTCCGAGTTATTTTCTATTTTTCAACTCGGGAATTTTTGCTTCCTTTAGCTTTCCGAGTTATTTTTGAATTTTTTACTCGGGAATTTTTGCTTCCTTTAGCTTTCCGAGTGATTTTTGAATTTTTAACTCGGGAATTTTTGCTTCCTTTAGCTTTCCGAGTTATTTTCCATTTTTATAACTCGGGAATTTTTGCTTCCTTTAGCTTTCCGAGTTATTTTTCTTCATAAAAAAACACCAGCTTTAATCTATTGATCGAAACCACAAGCACACCACAAATTTACTATTTGCTTGAATAGAAGAAGAATTTTGTGAATGAGTTCTATGCCCGGGGGGGGGGAGGGTACTAAGGCAAGTACAGGTATGTGCCGCGCCCTTAAGGGTGCCTTTTTTGGACCTTCGGAGGGTCGTAACAATCACAAAATCTAATTTCAGTAGTCCCCCTAAGGCTTGTAAAAACAGCCAAAAGTTGTTCCAATAAGGGTCACAAAATCTCGAAAAATCAGTTTTTCCTCGATTTTTGCGGCACATACACGTCAGCTCGCAACCCTAGTACCCCCCGAGCTCATATCTATTAATGAGCCGAACGGGTCTTACAGGATTCTTCCATTGTTTTTTAATAACACAGGGATGTGCCAAGCCAAGGGTGACTTTTTTGCTTCTAAAAAGCTTTTTTCACATGCACGTAAAATTTTACTTAAGAAAGACCTTACGAAAATTTGCTTATACGTTACGTTTCTTCTTCGTACATGTGACAACGAGAAAAAAATCGACTTCAGCATTCACGTAAAGGCTACGTAAGCGATGAAAAAACGCTCGAATGATACATTTCGAATGTAAAAAGTAAAAAGATTTGATAACCGTTTTAATGACGTCATTTTTAGAGAGCTTTACGAACGAAATCATACTTTTACAAGTAACTTCAGTTCAAGTAACATGTGAACAATAGGAACCATTTTTTTGTGCTTGTGGTTTCGATCAATAAATTAAAGCTGGTTGATTAAAAATAACTCGGAAAGCTAAAGGACGCAAAAATTCCCGAGTTAAAAAATGAAAAATAACTCGAAAAGTTAAAGAAAGTAAAAATTCGCGAGTTAAAAAATGGAAAATAACTCGGAAAGTTAAAGGAAGCAAAAATTCGCGAGTTAAAAAATGGAAAATAACTCGGAAAGTTAAAGGAAGCAAAAATTCCCGAGTTAAAAAATGGAAAATAACTCGGAAAGTTAAAGGAAGCAAAATAAACCGAGTTATGAAATGTAAAATGATGTCACTAGATTCCAAAAATGACGTCATAACTCGGGATAACTCGGTTTTTTCGTAACTCGGTTTTTTTTAACTCGGAAAAATAACTCGGGAATTCCGGGCCTCTCTAAGGCCGGTTTCCATTTGCGCGCGCTGCGATCGCACTTTTGGGCTTCAATCCTTTTTGCTTGGAAAAAAGATTACGTCATAAAAATGTAGCGCGCGCTTGAAAAAAAAGTTGAACACATTTCAACTTTTTTCAACCGTTACGTCAGTTCGCGCCAATGGAGTTGCTTCATTTTTCTTTTGACCAATAGCGTGGAAGCTTTGCTCGAAAAAGCGCGATCGAAGCGCGCGCAAGTGGAGACCGGCCTTAAAGTCAATGGTTATATCTCCGTTTTCTCCATCACTTCTCGACATGTAGCCTATACTAGACGTCACCCGCGTTTTTTTACGCAATTAACGTCTATTCCACTTTGCGACTTTTTCGAATGTTTTGAGCCCGGGTTTTCGGGCTCTAAACATTCGATTTTTTGACGTCACTTTTAATTTTCGAAGCTCCTGCAGTAGCAAAACAATCGAAATTGCGTCAAAACACTTGAAAGGCTTCTATTTTTCGAAAATCGTCAAAGTGGAACTCACTAAGAAACGAGATGAAAAATCCCGGTTTTTAGTGAGGTGCTCGCTACTCGACATGTGAAATGCCGATGTTATGGAAAATAGGCATTTCAAGATGGCGGAAAATTGTAAACAAAAAATCTAGAGGATCTTTTCTGGATATTTTTTCAGATTTTGATCCATCAGTCCATATGTCGATCCTGATTACGCTCAATTATGTAGGTTTGATTGGCTGTTTGGTTTGGCTATTCTAATCAATATCAATATAAAAGGAAGGGGTTGTACGCGGGTTGCTGGGTTGCTCAACTCAACAGTGCGTCTCAAACCGCGATATTTCGAGAGCACGGAAGTGCGTCAAAACACCAGCTTTTTTAGAGTTTTGTCTCGTTTACCCAAACGCTGCAATCCTGCGTAGGCTTTGGGCTCAAGACTAGAACCCCCAATACGAGACATTGGCCTGACCGAAAAAAAATCATCATCATCAATTTTGTTAATTGTCAGAGTCCTTTACTCACTGGAAATACGCAACTTTCTGAAGTTTCGTTTTTTTTCGGTTGTGCTTCATTTTAAAAATAACGAAGATGAAAAGTTACCATCAATCCCGCGAGTAAAAGAAAGTACTCCGACTAGTCTACGAAAAGTGCGCTCGCGCGGCGAATAGAATATCTCGCAAATTAATATATGCATAAAACTGACGAAATCCTTTCTTTTTTATGCTTAGGTGACGTCACCATCGATCCTGACTCGACAATGGAGAACCAAATTTGGCAATGTATTATTATTACGAGCGGCCGAGAAAGTTTGTGTGACGCAAAAATTGCGCGATAAACGACTCGGGTAAGTTATGGCATGTCTCAAAAACTGAAAATTACCATAATTTTTAGATCGCATTAGTCGACAGAAAATGACCAAACAAATGACTGAACATGAAGGGTGCTACGATGAAGTTTCTAACCTGATGTGTAACCTAATTGTTTTTTCGCTGATTTTCGCGAAAAACGGCAAAAACGGATTATTACGTCATAATCGATGACGTCATAAAAACTAAAAATTAAATTTCTCAATAATGGTTTATCCAATTGTCTTCAAACTTTCACCAAAGATGCATCTCACTAAAGAGGATCATTAGAAAAAAAAATTTATTTTGAAATTTTGAAGACGTCAGCAGAAATTAGTAAAAAACGAAAAATCCTATTTTTTGCTGACGTAATCAGAATTTCGAAAAAGAATTTTTTCGAAATGATCGACTTTAGTAGGATACATCTTTGGTAAAAGTTTGAAGACGCTTGGATAAATAATCCTTGAGAAATTCAATTTTTAGTTTTGATGACGTCATCGATTATGACGTAATTATCAGTTTTTGCGGTTTTTCGCGAAATTCAGCGAAAAAACAATTAGGTTACACATCAGGTTAGAAACTACATCATAGTACCCTTCATGTTCAGTCATTTGTTTGGTCGATTTCTGTCGGCTAATGCGATCTAAAAATTATGGTAATTTTAAGACATGCCATAACTTACCCGAGGAAGCCCTAGAAGAACGCCCACTGAAAATTGAAACCAGGAATTTATTGAATATTTCACTAATGAAGTATCAAACTTTTTGTTTTTTGTAATTATTAAAAATTCATAATTTTTAAATACTATTTTTTGAATGTCAAAGGACAATTAAAGTGAATTTAAGCTGATTGGGTGGATGTTGGGCGGACGGGCGTTTTGCACGTGCCGAGATTGGAAATTAAATGAGAGTAAAAGACGGGGGCGTCTTAGTATGTAATATTAATTCATTATTCTTTTATTTTTATTTTTCGCGAATGAAAAATGAAATTTTGATTTTTGAATTAAGGAAATATAGTATAATATATTGTATTTGATTGTCAATGCCAAAAGATACTTACGAATAATCTGCTGTGTTGCTTCGCTATTTACCCCCGGATTGTTTTAGTAGGCACTTCGGTCACGTAAATAAAAACACGTGTATATGTTGAAGCCGACTGTGGACTGACCGCAATTGCAATTACATAAATTATTGTGGAGGGAACGCTTGAGACGAATGTTTGGGAAATCAAAATGACAACTTTTGTGAGAATGTTGAGTTTTGTTTATATGGCTGTTTGTGACGCACTGCTCAAGCTCCTCCACTTTTTCATTCAGTCTCTCCTGTCCTCGGACCTCGCCTCCTTGCTTGTTTGTTGCCTTGTTAGTCAGTCTCAGTCTGGAAATCGTGTTAAAAGACTTCGGTTTGTCACTTATAGTAGTAGTCTCTTCGCTTGAATTAGTAGTAAAGTGGCAAGTGCAAGGAGATAAAGCAATTGACAAACGAACAGAAACGAATGAAGAAAGTTTTGCGAAGTAGCAAGCAAGTTGACGAATCCAAGCAATGACAGTCAGATGCTGCCCCTCTTGAAATTACTAAAATATTGGTAATAACAGCCTTTTTAGTGGAAAAACACTGGAAAAAGTGCCCTTTTTATTTTGGCCAACAACGGACACTGCCTTGCCTTTATAAAATATGGCCTGCAAGTTCAAGTAAGAATTCCAAATTTCTATTGTTTGAGTACTTCCTTTTTTAGAAAAATCCACAGCTGGAATACACCTTTCCCGTAATTCAAACTTCTCAGAAGTACGGGAAATAGATCAAGGCAGATAACTACAGCCTAGACTAATGTTAATTTTTCTTTCAGAAAAAAGACTATAATTTGTTTACCTTTATTCCTGCAGCTTTCCAACATCCAAGCTCTCAAACATCACAAGCCGAATGAAATTACTTTCGATTTCCCGTAGAAATTATGCGATGAAAAATCCGGGGGTCGAAGAATGAAGACTTTTTATTTCCGAACAAGTTATCTTTGCTTATAACGAAATATTACTTTTCAATATATTTGCTAAATATAATGTTTGATTACAAAAATACTTTACACTGAAAAAAAGTCGATTCTACTATTCTACTTAGCTCTTTGTTTTCATGTCTAACCCCCGTCTCAAAAGAAGTCCCAGAATCCCGAGATTTTTGCAGTCGGGCGTTCAAAACAAAGGCGTTTTTATTTTTCCGCCCATTTACGAATTTTTCTTTATAATAGGCATTTAATATATCAAATTTAAAAATAATAGTATAAAACCTTATTTTCTACCATGTAGTATTTCTTCTAAAACGAAAAAACAAAATACACTAGAAAAATAAAAAATTTACGAGTGTTATCAAGCCACCCAAAATGAACTTTCATTCGTCCGCGTCATCGAATTGTTGTATACGTCACAATCAATTGCCAACCATTGTCCAATCCCGTAAGCGATTGAAGTGCCGTCAGTAAAAATCTGAGAAGAGAACAATAACATTATGACATCACACAAATAAATTACGCTGGGAAAGTCCGCGAGGACAACACGCGGTCTTAACTTTTTTCCCTCGTAAGTTTGGGGGGAAAACGAAAGTACTCTATATTTTACGTATGGGGAAGTGTAAGAAAGATTTACAAAATAGAAAAGTTTCGTTTTGGGGTAAAGAATCAGTATTGTGAATTTAAGCGAGTTTCTATTTTGCAATTTTTCTACAGAGCCAAATAAAGATTTTTTCTATTGTTCTTGCTCGATTGCCTCTAACGATAAGTTCCGTAGTTATGAGGTTATCGAGACAAAATGTGACGAATTTGCGCGGAAACGAAATTTAACATTAGTCTAGGCTGAACTATAAAAGAAAATCTGAAACTTTGGATGTAAAAAAGATTTTCTTTTATCGTACTTTGAAGACTTCAAAATATTTTCTCTCTTTTATTTTGTTTATGATTTTTCCCGCGCTTTTTCTATAAAGTTTACTGACACACTTCTTTGTAGAAGAGAAAAATATTTCCTTTGCGCAATAACTTATTTCTTTATGCATTATGGCAGTTTTATTTATAAGAATCGATCAATTTAAAAAGTTGAAATACTTTTTAAGTAAGTAGAACCCTATGTTTCACTGGAGCACTTACTGAGAATCCTTTGACTTGTCTTGACATAGACCTTTTCGCCTTTCCATCCGCCATATTGAATTGTATGCAAAAATTATGGTGGCCGAATTGTCGTGGTGAAATTCCCTTAGAAAGTATGCAAAACATATGCAAAAAGAAAGTATTAATTAAAAACTTACATGCATAATTGGCATTATTTTAAAGTGTAATCTTGTAGAAGAAAGATTAAATTTGCTTCTCTTGAAAACTAAAAACAATTATATTCACTCATTTCTTAGAACAAGCACTTCAAAAGACCATAACATTAGACAGAAACTCAAACTGAAAAATCACCCGCGAAGGTAAAAAGCAATCCTTATTCGGCTGACGGCAAATTATTCTCCTGGGAATAAAACCGCCAAATAATCAAATCAAAACATTGATAAAGTGTGACGTCATAATTACTGCTTTCAGTTTGCGTGTTTTGAAAGTTTGATGTGTGTACTCCGTCTTCGTGGAATTTCTTAATGGCATAAAAACAGAATATGCAATGTCTTTACGAACAAATTCCTAAAAGGCTTTTGTTGTTCTGTAAATATTTCCTTTTGGATTAAGAAATTCCATCTTTTATTGTTCTAATGATCATAATATTTATTTATAAGATGCTTTGTTGTCTTTTTAATCTTTGTGTAAACTTGCATATGTTTTGCATACTTTCCAACTAAATCCAACCACGGCATTTTCGTTCCTGTATTTTTGCATACAATTCAAGATGGCGGACGGAAAGGCGAAAAGGTCTATTGATTGACAAAATGACCATTTTAAACCAAGGTATTAACACGGTTGTTAAATGACCTTTGAAGACTTCATTAAGCCTGGGTATCCAGACTCAAAATTTCAGAAAAAAACACTCTTACCTCAACATACAAAGTTTCTAAAATTTTAGAGTCTGGTGCAACTTAAAAAGTCTGATACAGTTTTGAATGACACAGTCTGTGAGTAAACCCTTGTTGACAGAATCTCAAAACTTTGGAAACCCAGGCAGACACACATAATTACTTACCATAAAACCTCTTTTACAAACTCATAAAAACTTTCAAAACTACTTTAAGCTACATCAAAACATCAGCCACATTTATAAAGGCTCTTTTTCAGCGGCCATTTTGTTTAGAAATGAACCTGCGTTTTCATTTTCATTTGTTTACCTTTTTTTGCAAGGTCAGCTTTTTCCATAAATTATGCGCGCGCATCGAAAAATATCATAAACCCCGCGAAAATTCTGCTCAGTGACTGGGCGCGTGTTGACCAATTAGAGACACTCGCATATGCAGGGATAGATATCCCTGCAGACGAGTTAGTTCGACCAGACCGTAAACCTGAGACAAAATATTAAAAAAACTAGACGGTGAAATAGTTTACGGTCTGGACATCCAGGCTAGACTTCATTTTGTTCTTTTATGTAGCAAAAATTCTTATTGTGCTAAATAAGATGCTTTCAGTATCGCCAGATGGAAATTTTTAGTAAGTAGGAAAATACTACAGAGAGCTGTTTAGAGGTATCAATTTGACCATTGTCATGGTATTGACAAAATGAAATTTTTAATAAAAGTATTGACACAGTTATTGAATGTAAGCTTCCCAACCAATTCCAAGAAATATATTTTTAGTACCATTCGATATGATGCAGATCAAACAATAATATTAAGATTGACCCTATATTTATTATCCAGAGCCTTGAAATAGCTGTTTTAGACATTTAGGTGTGCTCTTATAATAAGAGTCATAAGAGGAAGTGGGTTTCGGAGAAAGGAAAGTTCTTATAATAAGAGTCATCATAAAAAGAGTCATAAGAGAGAGTAGGTTTAGGAAAAAGAAAAAAATAGAATGATTATACTTATATGAGGCGAAGAGAATATTTACTCACTACGTAAATATGCTAAATATTCTTTTAGATAACACTTTTTTCAAGTAAATATAAAACAAAGACTTGTTAGCATTAAGATATTACAAAACCAATTAAAAAAAAAAGATATTCAGAGATTTCGAAAAAGTGAAGGAGAGTTCTGGTCTGTAAAGTATACAAACGGAGTAGGTAGTAAGTAGTAAGTAGTAGGTAGTAAGTATTAAGTAGTAGGTAGTAGGCGTTTTGTACTTGCCGTTTTTTGAAGACAAAACTTCCAAAATGGTCAAAAAGTGTGTGATGAAAATCAAAGGACAAAAGCTTCTGACTCCATCATTGATAGTTTGCTTGAATTATCTGTCAATTTTCAGTCTGAAAAACTAACAATAGTACCCCTCTCTTGGTCTAATCTGTAAAATTTAAGATTTTAGGGGTGGTTTTTTTTCTTACAGCAAAAATGAAGTAGTACCCGGTACTAAATATGGGTGGGTGGTACTAAACAAAATTTTAGTAAAAAATCAAGTTAGTACCCTATGGGTTAGTACCCTGCCTCTGTACCCCCTGGTATGACTTTTCTGGATTCAAAGATGTCCGGTTGCCAACTAGACCGGTTGCTAACTAACTGGGCAACAAATAAAGAAAGTAGCGAGTAGCATCTACTGATGATCCGCAACACTATCCTAAAACCTATAATTGCTATGCACACTCTTCGCTTGAGAAAATGATTGATAGATTATAGTTTTTCACACCTTTGGAAGGGAAAATTCTAGTTGTCATCAACGATCCTGTTGTTTTTTTTCCGCAGAAATTCTAAGTCCCAAAGAGCATGGGTATTAAAAGTTTACAGACCAGAATAAACTCATGACGTAAGTTTATGATTTCTTGTTGTGCGTATTGTTATGAAATACGGGCGGGAAACAAAATTAACCAAATTGGCTCTCCAAGTGCTAGTCATATAATTGGCGTGTTTAAAAAACCTTTCTTTTGGCTTGTGAGACTCTTTTTCGTTCATAACCACTATTATTTACCCAATTGGAAAACGCATCCTATATCAAACTCCGTAAACTTTTGTATGCAAAGCAATTCGATATATGTCTTTCTTGTTTTTAAATTTTTCCACTGCGGTGAACTTTTAAATAAATCCTCTGGTCAATCGATATCTAGATTTAATATATTTTATGAGGTGCCTTTTATAGCTTCCCCTTTTCTCAAAAATTTCCTTTTCATTTGAAGATTTGAAGATCAAGTCTAAAAAGCTTATCCCAAAGAGGATACGTTTTGATAAAAAATATCAAATCGTTTCCCGATCAAGTAAATAGTATCTTATTGGGTAACCACCCTACCACGGTTGATTATTCTGGTCTGTAAATTTAATATCCACGCTATTCGGGACTTAGAATTTCTGCGGAAACAAAACAACAGGATCGTTGATGACAACTAGAATTTTCCCTGCGGAAGCTTACAGGCGCCATGCTGAAATGGTAGAACTTAGCTGCAGCAGATTCTTTTGACAATGGAAGTTATAGAATGTTTATATACAAGGATCTTGACAGAAAATCCTTTGCTTGATTGTCACTTTATAGTTTTGATTCCCGTTGAAGAATCGTATTCTGGTTTTCATGTTTCTAGATGCTCTTTTAGAGTGTTAGAGCTAGTCTGTCTAGAAAATTTGTAGTTTTGATCTGAACTAATCTAGTTAAGCTCACTGACAGATTGATCCTAAAGGTTTATCTGAAATTGAAAGAGGTAATTGATCATAAAGTATGTTTTATATTTATTGTTACCAAAAATAGAAATAAAATCTCAATGGCATTAGTTAACTGCAGCACTATTGATGTTCAAACCAAAGAAGGAGTGGGTTCTATCAACTTGTGTATTGGAAGTATTACAAAATGTGAAGATGTGGTAGATGTTCTGGTTATCTCTGCATATCCTGGTTTGAGTTTTTTTTTGAACAAATTTTTAGCCTGATTACAAAAAATTAAATACATCTTTTTATACATCTGATGATTGTGATTAGTAGAAACTTGAAGAAACTTTAGGAGTGCAACCTTTCATTGGAAAAAACAACACAGTTGAAAAATTGCGAACTTTTAAAAACAAGTTCAGGGAAAAACGTTTTTCAAAATCCATTAATATAGGACTTGAAATCTCAAAAAATAAAAATCTTAGCGTTATTAATGTAATAATTTTATTTGTTGAAAATGCGTAGAAAATAATTATGTGAGCATGTGAAAATCCGCTTTTGGAAATAATTAATATTTGTTTATTTTATATTGATATCTTGTTTTCTTTGTATTATCTAATTTGGAAGACTTATTAAGTTAATGATTAGGAATAATTAATTTTATTGCTCTTTTTAGGTGATTATACCCCAGTCCATGGCACTGTAATAGGAGCCTTACAAAATGATCTGGGTATTAGAGTTCGGGAACTTGCCAAGAAAAAAGAAGAAGACCAAAGGAAGCTTTTATCTTGTTGGTGGAGTAATGAATTACCGAAAAAGTCGAAATTCAAACGGATTATGTGCTTTGAAGGTATTTGATATAACGATTGTTTTAGTTTAACATGTAACTTCCACCAATAAGTACAGAAACAAAATTTCGGATTGCGTAAGGAATTACCTACACATTCGAACATTTTCTTTTATGATAGCAGACTTTTCTTACTTTGGAAAAAACTGACAGACCCCTATCATTAGATATTATAATACTGAGGTTAATTTTTGTAACAATTTTAAATAATTTCAATCGGCCAAGCAGCCAAGCTGTAAAAGATTCCAATTTTAATTTGGTAGCTCTGATCACCAAGAATTGATTATTTATCTTGCCTCCATTCAGTAATTTAAATGCAGCTTTAGTAAAATAACCCGTGTCCCAAAAATTCGAATGAGTAATAGGAAATTATCTTCAAAAACAAATTAGGAAATTTTGTAGCTGATATGGAAATAAAACCACTCAAATGATTCTAATGTTTTGAGGATTTCTGTTATGTTTTTTTTTTCTCGTTTTAATGTATAGGATCTTTCAAAAAGAACGCCCAGCCGCCCTCGACAGTTAGTGAAGTCTTCCGTTCACTGGTATCTCTATCTAAAGAAGAACCGATAAGCGTTATGATGCCTTTATTGTCTTCTGGAAATCAGGTATGGTGAGCAAACTATTTTAAAGTTGATTTACATTTCTGATTAAATTTAGCGTTGGGTATCGAGCGGGGTGATTAATTCGTAAAAACCCTGTATTTTTGTATTCACCCCGGTGAAAAATAATGTTTTTGATCGAAAAAATATCGTTCGGCTTTTTAAATTTCATTGTAATATTGAGCAAATTGCTAATGTTAAGAAATTAAAGCTTCATAAATTGAATATGAGTTACTTTTCTCGACTAACTTAGCTTAGCCAATGAAACACTACTGGATCATCTTTTGATGATCATGCATCTTTATTGATCTTTTTTCTGTTGTTAATTACTTTTGGGTACTTTTGGTTGTCTTTGAGCATGTAGCTCTGGCAAAAATCTTCGTTAAATCTACAATCGCTGAAATGAAGGAAAAATGATTCAGCAGAGAGATTTCATGTCTGAAATGTTTGCAATGTGATCCCTGTCTCCTGCTTCATTTTAATTATTCCAATCTTTTTTTCTGCAGAGATATAATCAAAAACTGATGCTTCGCTTGATCGTGGAAGCTTCTATTCATTGGATGGAAATTGGTCTCCCAATGAAAGAACTGAAAATAGTTTTGTATCAGCGAGACACAAGTGAGGTATCGAAAGTCAACAAAATTTTGGTGGACCTGTTTGAAGAAATGAGGCAAAAAACCAACAAGCTAGCGATGAAAAATGTAAGTTTAAAAATCAAAGTTCATTTGCTTTGAGATATTTTTTGTTTGCCCTTTTCCAACTGATGCCTTACATCTAATAAATAATATTTCGTTGAAAAGGTAATTGAAAGCACAATTGTTGTTCATCAGCGGTATATAATTATTCGTTAGAATTGAAGCTTCTACCGTTGAAAAATACACACTTAGATTAGTGCAAAGGACAGATATCCATTTTGTATTATTATCAACTACCTTCCTTCATATAAATTTCAAATTGATTTCGTTAAGGATGACCAAGTGATAAGATAACCAAAGTGAAAAATTTGGTTACGTGATCAAAAATTAGTAAAGAGCTTAAGATAGCGATCAGAAACCAACTAGACGTCCATTTGTTTATATTTCTCGTCGGGAAGATTTTCGATGAGGAGAACTCCAACCTCGTTCCCTGATGCGTATTATCAGCTTTTTTATGCTTACTGATAGCGCTAGAAAATATATTCTCTGGCTGTCTCTCTGGCGTCAATGCAATCAGTAACGTAAATAAAGCCTGGGATACACGGGGACGAGGTTGGGTATAAAGTTTTATTTAAAAGTTGGGAATCGAAATGTGTTCAGTATGTGTTACAAGCCAAAGAAATAACAATTTTTTACATCATTTTTAGAAAAATGAATTCAAGTATGACTTCTATTTGACTTATGCACCTGGAAACGATGAAGTAGCTGCAATGGTCGTCAAATCTATCAAAGAAATACAACCGAATTATAAAATTCACGAAGAACGGCAAAAGATTGACCCGGAGAAAGCATTCCAGGACCACATTTACGAGGTCAGTGTATTGTATTGTATTGCTAAATATTCTAAACATTGTATTGAAATTTATAACCCAAATTGTTATCAAATGCTCATTAGTCTTTTCTTTTTTAATCATATTTGTCAACCTTGTATGTATTCCGTGCAGCAAAGGAATTATAGTGGAGTCTCTTTAACTCGAACCTCTATAACTCGAATGTCTCATTGACTCGAACAGGTTTTATTGTCCCTTCAGCTAACAACCTTATATCGCATGTAGCAAAGGCTTTATTAGCGATTTTGATGTATTCGAGATGAATCGAAGGAGACAGTATAAAAAGTGAACATGTCTTCAAAATCGCCGTCCACTTTGCTCGTCGACGGTAAAAAACACCAATATTCCGTCGTCTGTTTAGGTGAACAAAGACAAGAGCCCTACAACAACTACTGACTTTGTTTTTCATCGACTTTACTTACTGTCGCCTTCAATATCCTCTGATACACAAAACTCGCTATGACTCGTTTATGACAAATGCCAGAGAATATCCGGTAAATTTCTCATATCCGATTTTTTGCTTTCTAGACAATGTCTACTTGTGCCCGAGTGATCGTTCTGTTAAGTCCAAACTTTATGGACGACGTGGCGTGTATTGAGAAATACAACATTGGTATGTGTTATGCACGGAACACACGACGCAATTACTTAGCCCCCATTTACATAGAGGAAATATCAAACATGCCAACTTACATGGGGCTGATTCAATACATAGACGCAAGGTAAAAAGTATTGTCAAATGTTTTTCACGATGCTACTAACAGTGAGCTTTACTACTGATCTTTATATACCCTGGATAAAACTTTCTCAATCCCGGCCAAGCAAGATATTTGATCGGAGTTTTTCTGAAAAGTGGTACCTACCCTAATGGTAGCACTAATCAATAGCGTTGTAAATGCATCGAGAGTGCTAGATCTACTTTTCCTGGAATACTTTGGATGATGTAGTGCCGTTAAACTTTAATTTTCAGCATTACAATGCCTTCTTTCCGGGCACCACTTAAAAAAAAACTCCGATCAAAGATGGCGGATATACAAGGTGCACCAAAAAAAAGTATATAGGTTTGTCAAGATATTGTGATCTTCAGGATTATATTTTTTGTTCATTCTTTTTTTATTGTATAGAGGATGCTCTAACTTGAATTTTGAGCTATTATACATTAAATTTGAAAAAGTAGTTCGAAAGTTATTTCCAAAAAACTGACTTTTCTTCCATGTCGAAATTTCAAAAAATCATTAAAAACAGCAATGGGCTTTTCCAGAAATAGTCCGTGTCCACCATGTTGAGGATATCGGATATCCAGGGGGTTAACGATTTTTGTTCAAAATTGGATATCCAGGGGGTTAGATATCTACAAGGGAGCGGATATCTAGAAGGTTAAGTGTCTTTTCAAGTAAAAAATACGATATCCAGGGGGTAAGCATCTTTTTAAGAGAGAATATCCAGGAGGTTGAGCATATTTTAAGAGTGGATATCCAGGGGTCTTTACTAATAAAGTAGGATATCCAAGCAGTTCGATACCTCGAAAATTAAATATCCTCAACAAGTGGGGGTAAATTTTTTTTCTGAAAAAGCCCAATCACGCTATGAATAAGACAAAATGACAAAAACACAATTCCATTGTCTTTTTGATTCTTTTTTCTCCTATCTTATATTTTGCCAACGGTTTGTCTATCTTATTTACACGTCATGAATATTTCCAACATCAGCAAACTCAATGCAGACCCAAGTTCTTTGAGCAACTAGTTGAGGAATGGTGATTTATTTTTTCAAAAATTTTCTCGCGTAGCACACCACACCGAGAGGTGGAGATTTCCAAAAAAGATTTTCAGCTTTACCAAAAATATTTTTCCACATGGGAATAGCTTGTTTTACCATATTCTTAAATTCCATAACGAGTTTTGATGAACACAGTTGCATTTTTTGGTATTTTTATGTGTAAAGAAGGTAAGTGCCAAGAGAAAAGTTTGCTCGCTGTTTTTGATGATTTTTTGAAATTTCGACATTAAAAATAAGTCAGTTTTTTTGAAATAATCTTCGAATTACTTTTTCAAACCTAATGTATGATAGCTCAAAATGCAAGTTAGAGCATCCTCTATGCGATAAAAAAAGAATGAACAAAAAGTTTAAATCCTGAAGCTCACAATATCACGACAAAGTTGTATACTTCTTTTTGGTGCACCCGGTAGCTTTTTCCAGTGTTAGTGGACAGTTTTTAGTATTAAACCCGATACTTTCCCCACGGAAAATTATTTTGAAATAGTTGTGAACAAATCATCTAACTCTCTAAAAAAAATTCGTGTTCTCTGAAACTTTTGAAAACTTTAAAATATATCATATTAACTTCGTAATGTTGAAACAATGTCATGTGCCAGCCCGAATTAGATGGTTCGTATTTCAAAAAATTTTGATGTTATTTTCTTTAGGCCTGTTTCTGAAGCATCTATCCAAAACGTTTTAAGCACACTCTGTGTTGACCAGAAACCTACCAAAGATGTAAAAACCACACAACAACAAGAACACTCACCAAAACAAATCTCCTTAGAAAACGCTTACGATCTCTTCATCTCATATTCACATCAAAATTATGACGTAGCATTGAAAGTGTATCACGTGATCAAAGAGCAGAAACCTCATTGGAGGATATTCTTTGATCAAGATGAACTAAAAGCTGGTCATTCTTGGCAATCCAAATTATATCATAGTATTGGTAAAGACAGTATTTCTTTTCTGAAAATAATTTCCAGAACTAGTAAAGGGGACGAGGTCCGAGGTCCTAACAGGGTCCTGGGTCCTAATTCTTGATATTCATGATGTAATCTTTACGCATAAACAATAAATATGGCGTAAAAAACTTGGTGGCCATTATTGGTTGTAGCAGATCGAACCCGCTGGCCTATTTTTTAATTCTTAAGTGATGCAAAGTAAAGTATAAAAACTTATTGCAAAGTACCTACGAAATAAAAGTTTTTGAAATTCAAATAACTAAAAGGATTTGAAAAAAAAAATTATTTGGCTGATCTGTGTAAGTCTTTCGATATTTTTCCGGAGTCCACGCCTGGGAAACATTGCAGAGCACTAATTCTATGCCACCTATATTATGGCGGCCTAATATTTTGAAGCGGTGTGTCAATCAACAAAAATATTAAATCGAATCGAATATCAAGAATGGGGTCTGGGTATAGGATATTCCATAAAAGTAAACGATTTTATTGTATTCATATTTCTAGTTTTGGAAGATGGTATACTAAGTGTTGCCTAAGCACATGCCAAGTTTCGGTTCATGAAATTTCAATTTACAATTCTTTCCAACAATCTTAGATTAATCATATTTGAGTTTCTTCGGCTAAAGGATTCTCACTAGTCCAATAGGACGGATATGATTATTTGAGTGAGAATATTCTAGAAAGAATGATTGAGATTTATTTCTTAAGAATTATATTGACTTATCAAAATCACTTTTGTTTTGTTTTAGAGAGCTCAAGGATTGTGATAGCATTGATCTCAAAAACCTATCTGCAATCCAAAGTTTGTCAAGAAGAATTCAACCTTGCTCAAAGCCTTTCGATGGATCATACTCTACCTCACAGTCTACGATTATTTAGAGTTCGGTTAGAAGATTTTCAAGAATTGCCACTTTGGTGTGGAAGCAAGAAAAACATGTTCGATTTTACGGCCAAGGATCCGGCGAACTTAAGTAAATTTGTGATGTATATGGATCATGAGTTCGACAACTGTAAGTATCTTACATGCCCAGGGGAGGTCGCTTGGGTACGGGGACGCGCCGCGGGCCAGAGTCCCTTTTTTTAAGCTCTGAAGATTTCTGACAGGGTCCCTGATTTAATAATTTTGAAAATGTTTATCCGCCACGGTTGACTTTTGGAATTGGTGTTTTTCGACCCCCCCCCCCGCGTTTATTTGGAACATAAGAGTAATTCACAAAAAAATAAACCTGATAATCAAAAATAAATCACAAATCTCGATAATCTTTTAGTGATTTACCCCGCACGAGAGAGGTTCATGAAACACGAGGGTTATACGTTTCTTAATTTATCGTTTATTTTATTTCAGATTTATACCTGAGTGAACGTGACATTTTGACCATCGATAATGTTACTTCTAAATTCCGAAGTGAGTTTGCTCGTAGTAAATATCCCATAATACCGGATGTAGACTTCACTAAAGAATGTGATATGCAGGAAAAATTAGATTCATCTCAAAGCGGGTACGATGTCATTCTTATAAGCCATCAAGATCATGTAACGATTGTCGAATCATTAAAAGAAAGGCTTCTTTGTAAAGCGCCGTGTCTCAAAATATTACTGGTAACTAACAAGGCCGAAAAAACGATTCGCTTAAATGTGTTTGATGAAACTCGCCTGGTCGTGTCGTTTCTTGGCAAGTCATTCTTTGAGGATGTTTTCCTCATGGAGCAATTCAATACTGCTTTGTACAGACATCGATTCAAAGAATATATCATAGCCTGCCCAGTGATTCTCGGTGAATTGCCTGCAATGCCGGTGTATCCGAAACTATCATTCTGCTTGTTTTCACTAGCCGATAAACAATGGTGTAACAAGGATGGTAAAGTTTCTGTTGAGCGCTTTGTTGATAATGTAGCGTCTGTGGTTAGTAATATTTTATTTTTAAAACCCACCACAGCTACATCCTTTAAAACATTATTTAATATATTGGAGCTTCGAGAATGGGGCGATGAGACTTATGGTGATAGAAAGAAACTCCAACCGCTAGCTTTTGATGGTGCAATGGTTGTTTCCGCAAATGACCGTTCAATTATTTCTGTAAAAGATTCAATGTTGATGGTTAGTGGTAGTCACGCTCTATCGTCGCCAGAACCTATATTAGAAATCACATCATCTGGGTTAGAATATTCAATACCTGGTCCAAATGAACCAGAAGAGAAATCACCAAATTTGCAACAACAAGCCGAAAAAACAGAAACAACCTCAACAGATTATGTTGAACAGAAGCCTTCAGAATCACCAAAATCTCTTTCGCTAATAAAGGAGGAAACAGCATTTAAGAATGACCAAGCTCCACCGAAAAGTGAGGTGTCAGCAATCTCAACAGAATATGATAGACAAAAGGTTTTAGATTCCAATGAATCTTGTTCATCACCGATAACGAAAACACCGCCAACGAAAAGGGAGGCTGAAGAAACAGAGTTATTAGAACAGGCACCACCAACAGATGTTAACTCTGGTGAGATTCCTTCATCAGAACTAAATCAAACAAATGAAGCAGATCCTCCGAATAATAAGGCGAATGATAGTCGACTGAAACTCAAACGACAGAACAGCAAAACGTGTTGTATTCACTGAGGATTATTACTTCATTTCTACTGTAATATAGGTCACTGTTTTAATACTGTGTAGTTTCGCTCTGACATGGCTCTGACATAATTTGCAAACTATTGAAATTGCTTTGTTTTAGTAATACTTAAGGCTTGGGGACACGAGAAGTTTTTTTTCGCGTTGGTGCAATGCAACATGCCCCATCCCACCAACCTGAAACGCTTTTTCGTGTCTCCAACCCATTTTTCTTTTAATAACATTTGTGCTTCCCTCATGACAAAATCAGCTTGTCTTTTGGGTATTTCCCTCATTTCTTGTCTCATTAAACAAAAAAAGAAACCATGGGACACGCACTTTTTCCTTGTGTTGGTAGAATAGAGCATGTTGCATTGTACCAACGCAAAAAAAAAACTTCTCGTGTCCCCAAGCCTTTATACGCCTTGCTTTGTTATTCGATGGATTAAGGAAATGATCAGTTGAATATTTTTTATTATTATATTATTTTATATTTTTAATATTTTTATTATCTTAAGTTTCTTAAGTGAACTAATTTTTTCGAGCAGACATTTTCGCGGGACAAATTTCTTTTTCTCGGAAATAATATTTTGCTCGAAATTTAATCTACTTAAAGTCGCTACACTATATGGCCCCCAAAACGGAGGTTTTCATTGAAATGAAGATTCTGACTTGTAGATTTATCAGAGTTAAACGATTTTTGTTTATTTTGAAAGAATGATGGTTATACTTAAAAATGAGCATGTTTTTGCTGGTTTGAGACAGATTCAAAATAACATATTCGCGTCTAAAGGAAATATTTTAACACCAAAATTAGATAAAAATTGCATATAACTCACTCTAGCTCCTTGGATATTGAAAATGAGTTATGAAAACGGGGTATAGGAAACTTTCTACACCTAATGCCGTTCAGAAAATGCAAATACATCTGTGACTTTAGATGCTGGGTAAAAGATATAGCATCTTGAAGGTCAACCAGTATTTTGGAGCCCTAGAATCAGCATTGACAAAACCGAAAATTCTTAATATGAGAAAAAGCAAACAATCTTGGAATTCTCTCCTATCACCTTGAGTTAATAGTCTATAACAAAAAATTAACATTATATATAAAAATTTTTATTTTTTGCTGAATCAGGAAAAACGGCAAATTCTGTCATTTTTTTGCAAAATATAGGAGAAAAATATCTTTAAAGCTTAATATTTTCAGTTTCAGTTAAGCTTTTTTTCTAAAATTTTCACAGCTTATTCCATACATGAATGGAACTATTTTCAAAAGAGATTTGTTTTCAAAAAATTGATTAAGACGTTGTTAAATCAAAATTGTCATTTTGAAAATTTCTAAATTTTCAGTTTGGACTTTGCAATATCGAAAATCTTGAAATATTTCATAAAAATCATAAATTTTACATCCATCGGGTCGTAAATTTGAGGGAAAACACAAATATGTTTATAGTTTTTCCCCCTATTACCACTGGGCTTAATAATTTGATTTTAACTACACCTCCGTTTTGGGGGCCCCAAACCTGCATTTTGACAACCTTGGGGTATACTGTAAAAATTTTATCAAATAGATTTATGCCCAAAACCCTCTAAATCATATTTCAAAACTATGGTCAAAATTTTGTATTCATATCTTAAAGCTTAAAGATATCTCGAGAAATCGCTAAAATTGCAAACCTCCGTTTTGGGGGCCATTAGCCTCCGTCTCAGAACGCGGTCAGAAAATTTTGCGGATAATTTCACAGCGAAAATGCATCCAGTGAAATGTGAGTAATGTATCATGATTCAAGTCGACTGACATAATTATACACATAATACATGTTACAAGTTCTGCCTACGGATTCTCAAGCTCGGCTATAATAAAACTATTACATGTTAGTAGCAGACCCGACTGACCAATGTTATGTAGCAGGTTGAAACATGAGTTTCTACTGGAAAGATGCAGTTTGTTTTCAAGTTAAATCTTCAAAATAAAACAAACTGTGTGGGTTTCTTTACTTCCAAACAACCTACCAATAGTTTTGGAACACTCCATAATAAAGGAAGATGGCTCTTCTTGTGGATTGGCTTTCTGATACCCCATATAAACACGATGTGACATGAAAGTGAAGAGACATGATTTGTTGGTTTTTGTTTGACTTGTTGACTCATATATCTCATGGCAAATGGGATAGCAAATGACTTTTCATGTATTGCTTGGCTCTACATATGATACCTCTAACTTTGAACACCTCCAGAATGTTGAAAAAAGCATTTTACGAGATAACTTTCAATTATAATTTTCATGGAAATTTTTAATCGAAAGATTTGGCTTGGCGTCAGTTTTGTTTGGTTGATGTTTGGTATCGTGATCATTAAAAGCAATGAAATGCCACACAGTCACTCTACACATGATGCCTCCAGCCATGATTGGTATCACAATGTTGGAAAAAAACATTTTACGAGAAATTGTTGATAGAAATTATATTGACTTATTTTTACAATTTTGGCGGTGTGGGTTTAGTTGGTTGATAATGGTTGATAATGTTTACACTGTGGGATGGTTTTCAAAAAACTGTTATATTGATTGTTGTTTGTTGAAATTGATTACCAAAAAAAAAGAGAACCTTTTTTTGATAAATACTTTATTTTTTTCATGAATCGAAAAAACCATGTGGATAGTATGTCTTGTAGTAACCAATGCAGTGTCTGTTTTCAAATTTTGAAAGCTCTATACCTACTGAATTGAAGCTCTGACTAGCTCTGTTTTTAAAACTTTGACAGTTAGTCACACTAGCGTCCCGCCAAAATGCATATCAAAGATTAATGCTGCGAAAGTGCTATATCGTTTACTTGACTCTCAAGCAAAAAAATGCGCCGCAAAACTTTTAAAGGGATTCATGAAAAAATAACCCGGCGCTTTTTAATGAAATTAACATTTTCAAACACTTTGAGAAATTGCCTAAAATTTGAGCCATAGATGAAAAAAATTGAGCCAAGCCAACCTTGAAAACTAATTTGAAGATCAACTTCCCAAGAAAAAGATCTACGGGGGAGGCGGAACCCACCTAGATCCGCGCACCGCCGGGTAGGCTGTTTCCCGGAAATTTTGCCGGACCACAAACAATGTCCCATTTACATGTGCGGAATTATTTTTAATTTAGCGTATAAACAAGGCCTTAAAAATCGAAGCGCTGTCTCGGGAATTGAATGACAAAATTTGGTTGGTTGATATTTTGGCTGCTGCACGTTCGCAATCTGTCATTTTGTCTCATTTTAAGTTTTCAAGTTTTAATTGATTGTCTTGGGATCTTGAACTTGATTCAGGTAACTCTCATCCTTGTTGTTAAAATACATCCTGTAGATGACTGATGTTGTTTTTTCTGAAAGCTTAATTTCCTAGTGTGACTAACTGTTTGAGCAAGGTTTTTTTCTTTGTTGCTATAAAAGATAGATTTTTAAATTGTCGTAATGTAAATTTATGGTAAAGTTTTAGTTTTTGAGTTTAGTTAATCAGTAGTACATACCAGTAGTATTTTTTCAGTAATCCTTTCTTGTAAATATAGTAACATTTAACCAGACTCATTGCCCTCATTATATTCGAATTTGTATTTTTTAGGACTGATAAGTACATATTTTTGAATACCAAAACAAAGCAAACAACATGTCAGTTCTTTCTGGACAAATATATATGTATACTTTATTGTGTGCTTTGAGTTCTATTTTAATCAACCCTCTCAACTGCTGATCATTCAACTATCATTTAGGAGTAAAGAATGGGCTTCCATTGTACCATTTTCTCTAAGTATTTTGTGCAAATTTTCAACAAAGAAGTAGACTTCTTGACTGTCCTTGTCCCTTATGTTAAAGTTGTTCTGATGGAGGACATTGTTATTTATGGTAGCCTTCACATATCAATAAGGAGCTTTGGTGTAAATGTTTTTTTCTGATGAAATCATACTAATCTGAAACTATTAGGCCTTTATGAACTTTCTAGAACAATAATCTTGCTCCAATCTTGAGAAACACTGGAAAAATAGGTTAGCATTCCCTGCCATAATTCAGATAATTTCACCGATTTCCTCTGCTTTCTGCTTGAAAACGCTGTCGTATAGCCGAAAACGAAAGTGAAACTATGAAAACGTCCGCAAATTCGGGCCCAGTCCTCTTCCGAGACGGAGGCTAATTAGAAAAAAGCTACCTATCTTTAAGCGATTGAAAAATATTGTTGAAATTGAAAATTTTGAAAAAGAACTTCTAGGAAATAAAGTAGAGATGTTAAAGGTTTTCATGCAGCAAAAATTTTTGTAAAATCTCTTTTCCTCTAGATTTGAGAGAAATTTCAAATTTGATCGCCGTTTTGGGGGCCACATACTGTAATAAGCTAGACGCAGACATATTTCAACGATTTTAAATTAATTTTTCTTAGCGTGTTTTATATTTTGTTTTTAATACCAACTATGTGTAAATAGGATTTTTAGTTTGTATAATGGTAACCGAAATAGAATAAATTAAGTGTGATACAAATTACCTTTTATACTTTTTTTTGTAAAAACCAGTAGGTTTTGTTCAGGCCGGAGGGGGGGGGGGCACTCAAGGTAAATGACCTACCATACGTGCGGCTACCGTGAGTATCACAGCGCGAATAAATTCGAGCTGTGAAGACAAAGTTTTTTTTAATACAAGATCTTGTAGAAAAACGCTCGCAAAGTAGATATATTTCACGGTTTGGCTTAGAGGAGGTTGCGGATCATGTCTGATTTGCTTTTTCAGAAAAATTGTGAGAAATGAAAGGCAGAACGATTATGTCAGTAGGGAACTTTGCGATAGCTTGCCAACTCAACTAGATTCAACTAGACTCAACTTAAGGGTATATTTTCCAAGCTTCTTCAAGTGCACTATAAAGGGTCAAAATCAGCCAAGATGAGAAAAACTTTACTCAAAGGGTGTAAAACTTCGAAAATCTGATCATATACCTTAAGGGAAGAAATTTTGGCGGGCACTTAATTTGGCGGATTTGTTTTCTAAATTAAGGTAACCGCCAAATTAAATTCCACTCTGATTTTCGACCATCCGCCAAAATTTCTTCCAAGGTATTTTGCCTGAAAATGGTCAAAAAATGGTCAAAAAGACAATGCACCGTAAGGGTAGATTTTTCGCTCAAATTTGCTCAAATGTTGCAAAATTTTCTCTGCACTGTAAGGCGGTCCGGTATCAAAGGCCTGATTTTGGGCCGCACGCATTAGCCTCCGTCTCGGAAGAGGACTGGGCCCGAATTTGCGGACGTTTTCACAGTCTCACTTTCGTTTTCGGCTATACGACAGCGTTTTCAAGCAGAAAGCAGAGTCGCAGAGGAAATCTGTGAAATTATGGCAGGGAATGCTAACCTATTTTTCCAGTGTTTCTCAAGATTGGAGCAAGATTATTGTTCTAGAAAGTTCATAAAGGCCTAATAGTTTCAGATTAGTATGATTTCATCAGAAAAAACATTTACACCAAAGCTCCTTATTGATATGTGAAGGCTACCAAAAATAGCAATGTCCTCCATCAGAACAACTTTAACATAAGGGACAAGGACAGTCAAGAAGTCTAATTCTTTGTTGAAAATTTGCACAAAATACTTAGAGAAATGGTACTATGGAAGCCCATTCTATACTCCTAAATGATAGTTGAAAGATCAGCAGTTGAGAGGGTTGATTAAAATAGAACTCAAAGCACACAATAAAGTATACATATATATTTGTCCAGAAAGAACTGGCATGTTGTTTGCTTTGTTTTGGTGTTTAAAAATATGTACTTATCAGTCCTAAAAAAATACAAATTTGAATATAATGAGGGCAGTGAGTCTGGTTAAATGTTACTATATTTACAAGAAAGGATTACTGAAAAAATACTGCTGTAGATAAACTAAACTCAAAAACTAAAACTTTACCATAAATTTACATTACGACAATTTAAAAAATCTATCTATTAGCAACAAAGAAAAAAACATGGCTCAAAGTTTTAAACATAGAGCTAGTCAGAGCTTCAATTCACAGATTCAGTAGGTTTAGAGCTTTCAAAATTTGAAAACAGACACTGCATTGGTTACTACAAGACATACTATCCACACGGTTTTTTCGATTCATGAAAAAAAATAAAGTATTTATCAAAAAAAGGTTCTCTTAATTTTTTTGGTAATCAATTCCAACAAACAATAATCAATATGACAGTTTTTTGGAAACCATCCCACAGTGTAAACATTATCAACCAACTAAACCCACACCGCCAAAATTGTAAAAATAAGTTAATATAATTTCTATCAACAATTTCTCGTAAAATGTTTTTTTCCAACATTCTAATACCAAACATGGCTGGAGGCATCATGCGTAGAGTGACTGTGTGGCATTTCATTGCTTTTAATGATCACAATACCAAACATCAACCAAACAAAACTGACGCCAAGCCAAATCTGGCGATTAAAAATTTCCATGAAAATTATAATTGAAACTTATCTGGTAAAATGCTTTTTTCAACATTCTGGAAGTGTTCAAAGTTAGAGGTATCATATGTAGAGCCAAGCAATACATGAAAAGTCATTTGCTATCCCATTTGCCATGAGATATATGAGTCAACAAATCAAACAAAAACCCACAAATCATGTCTCTTCACTTTCATGTCACATCGTGTTTATATGGGGTATCAGAAAGCCAATCCACAAGAAGAGGCCATCTTCCTTTATTATGGAGTGTTCCAAAACTATTGGTAGGTTGTTTGGAAGTAAAGAAACCCACACAGTTTGCTTTATTTTGAAGATTTAACTTGAAAACAAACTGTATCTTTCCAGTAGAAACTCATGTTTCAACCTGCTACATAACATTGGTCAGTCGGGTCTGCTACTAACATGTAATAGTTTTATAATAGCTGAGCTTGAGAATCCGTAGGCAGAACTTGTAACATGTATTATGTGTATAATTATGTCAGTCGACTTGAATCATGATACATTACTTACATTTCACTGGATGCATTTTCGCTGTGAAATTATCCGCAAAATTTTCTGACCGCGTTCTGAGACGGAGGCTAATTGGTGTCGTTTTTGAATCAAGTGTCCCCCCGGATGTTCAGGCTTATATATTTTTTGGTCCTTTTTGCTTCAAATTGTTCGCACCATGTTCATATTTTAACCTTTATTTTCTTGAAGAGTACCCTCCATTGTGATGTGAAAAGTGGTCCGAACCTGGGCAGATTCTCTTGAGAAAAAAGGGAAATCAACCGGGAAATTTTGAAACCACAATTCGATTTGTAAGTGCTCTAAAGTAGGTTGGAAGGGCAGAGTCTTAACTCTGAGTTTTAACATGAGACTTAATCCTATTCAACCTAGGCTTTTAGGGGCGGTTCAGAACTAGGGGGGGGGGCTTTTCCTGTACCACCCCTTAACTTTTGATCTAGTGGGTCTTTTTGGATGAAATTTGGCACACAAGATCCATGTCACGTAAGGTAACTTTTGACAAAATTTTTTTTGATGACGTCACTCATTATGCCCAAAGTGAGCAAAAACCGAAAATTTCCTTTGCTCTTATAAATAGCTATTGTATTCTAACAAAAGCTTTAGAAAAAAGTTGCCTGAGTTTAAAATGCTTATTATATCCTAAATATTCAATCAATTAGCAATTACGGTTTGAACCATATATTTGACATTAAAAATAAATTTGTATTGGAAAAGTGTCAATTTTTGTGACACCTTACTGTCAGAGATGTCATCATGCTCAAGGTGTGAAAATTTTTAGGTGTCAATTTTGAAGCTAAATAAAAGTTAGGAATTTACAGAAAATTTCACGGCAAAAGCTCTATTATTTCAGGAGCTATTACCAATAGTTTGATCTCCGAACAGAAAGAGCCCCCCCCCCCTAGTACGAATAGGGTAAGACTTGAGACCTTAGTATCATTCAAAAATGATTCAATAAGGCTCATAATATATAGCCTGGAGGTCTATAAATCCGAGCCAAATTGAAATATCTGATTAAATTTGAGAGATAGCCCAGAATCGACTTTCTCGCCCGAATTCCAAATTTCGAAAAACAACGAGGAAATATAAATAAGCTTAATTAATTATCAATAGATTTCGACCATGATGATATTGTAGATTCGATGACCAGGGCTAATGCTTTCCATTAGAGGGTATTCCTTTTTGTTTGGAGATCTTCTCTTCCTCCATGCTGGGGTTGTGAAGTCATCTTTGAATTGAAGGCAATTTTGAAGGTATTATATTATACAGGTTTCCGCCACGATGAACAAACTAAATCGACTTAATCGAAAGACTCCACAAAACCTCAGGTACTAATCTTTTAGTGGATGCCAGCCTTCAAGGCCTTGGCTTGGGCCTTATTCGACGAAGTGTGTGATATGTGATGGATACTCACGGTGGGCGGATAAGTATCTTCGGGTAAGAGGGCGCTATGTGGCGATTTCGCACCGCGCCCTCTCTCCTATTCCGAAAAAAATCCGATACTCTAAATCGGATCAAATATTCCATGTCCGCGCGAAATGGAAATCAAGATGTCGGGCAAAAAGTGCTAAAAAGTTTTAGCAAAGTTTGGTACTCCAGCAATTACTATAACAATAGGCATATGGATACACAACAACAACCTGTGAAAAGAAAAACGGTTGAATTATATATTCTTTTGCTTTCTTTTATTTTATATATTCTTTTGCTTTCTTTTATTTTATATAATTGTAGAAAACATGCTCTTATAGTAGTAAATGGTTTTACGAGCCAGTTTTTTTAAGAGCGGGGCAGGTCCAATAGTTTGAAACTTAGATTTTTTTCATTTTTGGATATGTTGTTAAGTACAATGAACTGAGTAAAATCCCAAAATATTTTGGTCTGAAAATCCATAATGGCGGATTTATGCCAATTTGAAGTTTTTGACATTTTTGGGCATTGCACTTAAAAAGTTTTTTGATATAGAACCATGCTTTCTCAAATCAAAATGGGGAATTGATTTTGGGTGATTCTGAAACTATGGCCAGTAAACTATACAATTTTCCAAAAAAATCAAAATTTTCAAAATGGTAGCTGGGGTTATGACGTCACAAAAACACTACAAATTTGATTTTAGGGGTATTTTAGAGCCATCTGACCTGTCCCAGGGGAGTTTCTTACTGCTAAAAATAATATTTTCTGGTAGTTTAGTCCCTGGTCTATCCATTTGAAGTGATTGCAATAAAAAACTCCGGCCCTACTGGCCCCTAGAGGCCCGAAAAGCCAATAAGGTCTCAAAAAAGTACCAACTTTAGCCCAATTTTCCTAGAAATCCCAACATTGTCTGACCTCCAACTCTTCTGTTCCTGAAAGACAACCGCCTGGTCTCTTAGGATCAAAAGAGAAACCTATGTGACCTCCTACCATTAATTTTTTATCTTGATTTAAAAATTTTCTTAACATTGCTTGAAAAATGACTAAAATTTGGGATATTTTGGCCCATTGGCAAACTTCAAAGGGGTCTAGGTCACTGAATTTGTTATAATATAAGGGCTATGATGAATCTTTTATATAAAAACAATGAAACTAGGTGAAAAAAGTTGTCAAATGTGCTTTTTTGGGCCAAAAAGGCTTTTTTTTCAATTTTTTGACTAGAGCTGAGGTCATTCTATTGCAGCCAGTAATCGGCAGTTAGAAAGTAAATTTTATCTGAAAATCATGATTCCTCGTCACATTCCAGAAAGGTTTCTAGGAAAATCAAATATGGTACTCTTCGAAAGCTTATAGAGGCTGAATTTTCACTCAAAGGCGGCTTCAAACTCCCCTGACCCCCTTAATTTTGTAAAATTGACTTAATAGTACATTTTTGGCTGAAATTTTTGCCCAAAATGAGTACCCATTGCTACTTGATTCTTGATTTTGTGAAAGCATCCTATAGATAGTTCAAGAATTTATCAGAAGTTGGAACCTTTTCTTTTCTTTTAAAGATTAGGGCTAGCTCAAAGTCAGTTTTAACTCTAAAATCCTAAAAATCTTGACAATGTTGCTCAAAACAACAATTTTTGCTCAAGATTGAACAGAAAATGAGCCCACTCAGATAATAAAATCTTGGTTTTTGGAAAGTTTCATGGGGATAGTACAAACATTCATCAAGATCTTTACCTCCTGATCTACCATTTAAGGATCAAGTCTGTCAAAATGTGCTTCTAAACTCTCAAATCTTCAAAGGTGAACTTTACCAACCCCATAACACAATTTTGCCATCAACCTTTCTGCCCTTAAATACTTAGAGATAAGTCCAAAAGTACAAAATATTCCTAAACCTTTCCTTCTCTTTGGATAATTTGAACTTTGGGCTCATTAACTGCATTTAAGAGCAAATAGGCTGATAGCAAAATTGTTTTATGGGGTTGGTAAAGTTCACCTTTGAAGATTTGAGAGTTTAGAAGCACATTTTGACAGACTTGATCCTTAAATGGTAGATCAGGAGGTAAAGATCTTGATTAATGTTTGTACTATCCCCATGAAACTTTCCAAAAACCAAGATTTTATTATCTGAGTGGGCTCATTTTCTGTTCAATCTTGAGCAAAAATTGTTGTTTTAAGCAACATTGTCAAGATTTTTAGGATTTTAGAGTTAAAACTGACTTTGAGCTAGCCCTAATTTTTAAAAGAAAAGAAAAGGTTCCAACTTCTGATAAATTCTTGAACTATCTATAGGATGCTTTCACAAAATCAAGAATCAAGTAGCAATGGGTACTCATTTTGGGCAAAAATTTCAGCCAAAAATGTACTATTAAGTCAATTTTACAAAATTAAGGGGGTCAGGGGAGTTTGAAGCCGCCTTTGAGTGAAAATTCAGCCTCTATAAGCTTTCGAAGAGTACCATATTTGATTTTCCTAGAAACCTTTCTGGAATGTGATGAGGAATCATGATTTTCAGATAAAATTTACTTTCTAACTGCCAATTACTGGTTGCAATAGAATGACCTCAGCTCTAGTCAAAAAATTGAAAAAAAAGCCTTTTTGGCCCAAAAAAGCACATTTGACAACTTTTTTCACCTAGTTTCATTGTTTTTATATAAAAGATTCATCATAGCCCTTATATTATAACAAATTCAGTGACCTAGACCCCTTTGAAGTTTGCCAATGGGCCAAAATATCCCAAATTTTAGTCATTTTCAAGCGATGTTAAGAAAATTTTTAAATCAAGATAAAAAATTAATGGTAGGAGGTCACATAGGTTTCTCTTTTGATCCTAAGAGACCAGGCGGTTGTCTTTCAGGAATAGAAGAGTTGGAGGTCAGACAATGTTGGGATTTCTAGGAAAATTGGGCTAAAGTTGGTACTTTTTTGAGACCTTATTGGCTTTTCGGGCCTCTAGGGGCCAGTAGGGCCGGAATTTTTTATTGCAATCACTTCAAATGAATAGACCAGGGACTAAACTACCAGAAAATATTATTTTGAGCAGTAAGAAACTCCCCTGGGACAGGTCAGATGGCTCTAAAATACCCCTAAAATCAAATTTGTAGTGTTTTTGTGACGTCATAACCCCAGCTACCATTTTGAAAATTTTAATTTTTTTGGAAAATTGTATAGTTTACTGGCCATAGTTTCAGAATCACCCAAAATCAATTCCCCATTTTGATTTGAGAAAGCATGGTTCTATATCAAAAAACTTTTTAAGTGCAATGCCCAAAAATGTCAAAAACTTCAAATTGGCATAAATCCGCCATTATGGATTTTCAGACCAAAATATTTTGGGATTTTACTCAGTTCATTGTACTTAACAACATATCCAAAAATGAAAAAAATCTAAGTTTCAAACTATTGGAACTGCCCCAAACTGCCCCATTCTTAAAAAAACTGGCTCTTACTGTGTCTGAGTGTTTTACTAAGGGTATTTTTGTACTATTTGAAAGCTGCAAATCTTGCTTTTTTAAGCTCCTTGTCTTTTGTTTTCATGAAGAATTTATAACGATTGTCCTTGGTTATTATTGATTTTAAAAGTCCTGCTGTTATCCAAGGGTCTTGCTTGATATGCTTGCGATTGTTTTTGATTGTTTTTAAAGGTGTGTTCTTATCAATGATTTTGTTTGTTTCTTCAATTAAGTGTTGAGAATTTGTGTTCAGCAGATTTGTTTTCAGCAGATTTGTTTTGAGATTTTACGCTCAAAAGTAAGTAAAACTCAACCCTCCCCCTTGCCTCACGTGCATTTGCGTAGGGTAAAATGGAGAAATGCGAAATCAAATTTGGCAAAAAAATTTTGAAAAATGACCCTACAAGATTTGACTTTCAAATAAAAAATGTACTAACAATGAATGGGTAAGCTTTCTAGAAATCCAAACATAAATTGCATAGCTTTTACCAAAAAATAGCACTTTAGGATCAGAAACAGTCAAAAACCAGCTTTTTCCAATTTTCTTCGAGTTACAGGAATTAATTCCTTGCTTGTTTTGATCTGAAATTTTCAGTAGGGGTGGCCAACATGGTTCCCTTGCTCATATCAGGGGGGCCCGAGACGGTAAGAGAATTAAAGTTTCTAAGTAAAATCTTAATTATCACCCAAAAAAGTGCCTTTTTTTGTCCATATCTTTTAAATAGATTGTCCCAGCCTTATCCCTCTTTCATTAAAGCTTCATATACCTTTTGTCCTTCAGAAAAACCAAAAATATTGGCCTTAATTGCTTGCTTTCAGTTCCTGTAGCCAGTAGTGTGACCCCCTGTATTTCGCGCAGGTTTTTAATAGAGATGTCACATGACTCAAATCCCGCAGTCTTATTGGACTAGAGAAAGCGAAAGTGAAATCGCGCGATCTGATTGGATGAAAAAAGACCGCGGGAGCTGGAAACGAATGGAATTCTCTAGAATTCTCATTCGAAAAACAAGATGGCGGCGAGAAAAGCATGTCTTTTGCTTTGGACGAAAGGTTGTAAATTCTGGTTGATTTTAAGGTTTTATCTTATCTCATCTCATTTACTTTAATATAATTAGTAAAGGCTTCTTCAATGTTTTGGGGATGGTAAGTCTGTAAAAGTTATTTGTTTTTCAGTGGAAAAAAGTGTTTAAAAAAGCATTTTTTGTGCTCAAGGTTTATTTTTCTTCGCAAATTTTTGTCTTCAATCTTAAATAGACGAACGAGTATTTGACTGATGGTTATGATTTTTTCACAGAACATAGTAAAACTATTCAGGAACTTAGACCTTTTTACAGAATTTCAAAAAATCTGTTAGTTCTGGAGATATATTGAAAAGTTTAGGCATGGGTAGTTCGCGTTCGTGTTTCGCGATCCCAAACCAAACGCACGTGGCCTTGTGCGCTTGCGTACGCTTTGAGAGTATCATGGTTGATATATAGATAACACAAGTAAGATGGGTTTAAGGTTTCTTATATTTTGATTTTTCAAATAGAAAGTTAGAAAAAATTGCTTCATGAAAAAAATTGCAACCCCGGCATACGTACATTTCTTGATTTACCCGGAGGGTAACACATACGTTTTTGTAGGACCCTCCCGGCGCTCCGGAAACTTCCAGAGTTTTCAGGAGCAGCTAAAAAACGCTATTTTTCTCTCCGGAACGTTCCGGAGCTCTTCCGGTGCTTCCGGAGCAAGTGATTTTTAACATGTTCTAAAAAACAGTTTAAACATGGTTACAAAAAATATTCAAAATATTGATATGATGGTTTGAGCCATTAACGAAATTGAATTTGTCGGGTGCATGTCACTAGTCCGACACTTTCTAGTCCGACAGTAAAATAGTTCGAATCTATAAAATAAATTTACAATTTGGAAGTCTTTTTTTCCGACGTCACTTTTGTCCGAAAACGAAAGATTTTAGAGTGTCGAATGTTGAATAAGGGTTTTTCACTGAGATAATATTTTAATAAAATTTCATTTTGGCGGCATTTTGACATGATTACCGATCAGGGTTGTAAATCACTAAAAAAGGGTCGTAAAACAGCCAAATCCAATTTCTTGACTCTTAAAAGCCTAATCCTAACAAACAAGTTTCCCAAAATTTAAGAAAAGTCGGGTTTAGGGGCCTAACCTCAAAATCGGGACTTTGGATTTTTAAATAAAAGATGTGCCTCCTCTTCCGCGATTCATATTTGGTTTTTTATGTTTTTTTTTTGACTCATTGTCAGACAAAATTGTTGTCGGAAGACTGATGCATTCACCAAATCCAACGTCGGACATTTTAACTGTTGGACTAGAAAGTGTCGGACTACTGACGACCTCCCAATTTGTCACATATTCGGAAGCATCACTGGTCGAAATATCAAAAAAATTAGGTTTCACTTCCATGAGTCTGCTGATTTTTTAAAAATACGCGCATGCGCAGTTAGTTTTCACATGATTAGCACAGCGAGTGCTATCGTAATTATATCGCGGATATCTTCTCCGGAGCACTTCCGAAGTTCCGGTGCAGACCAATCACCAAAAAACTACCTCCGGAATCTTCCAGTGTTCCGGAGCATGAAAAAAATGGCACTTTTTGGTCCGGACGTTTCCGGAGCGCCGGGAGGGTTCTGTTTTCGTATGCTTTTCGCAGGACCCCTCCCCCCCTTTTGAAAGGCCCCTTATGGAATGTATCAAAAGAAATCTGATAGAAATTCTAAGATTGCCCGTCAACTGCTCTAACTTAGGACTATCTGACAAAACATGGGACGGCCATTCGGTTTCCATTTCACCAAACCTCCAAAGTCAGTTGATTTAAGTTAATGAACGGCGTAATAAAAAATACACAATTTCTCTTTCGCACCGCTACTCGGTTTTAAATCGAAATACGAAAAAAAAGTTGGAACACAGGCAAATGTCTAAAATGAAGAAGACCAAATTAGTGGTAAAACGGTGGAGCATTAGACGTCACTCGCGCGGCAAGTTACACACTCGTTATTTGTTAATCCCATCGGGCACAATAAGCGGTTAACTGGTTAGGCGGCGGCCGTTCTCTATTTCTTCAATCAGCGCCCGGTCATTTTGAATGAAAACAAAAAAGTTAAAAAGGGCGCGCTACCGTAAGTTGATCTAATACAGACATAACGTGTCTAATTCCAACACCCTTCTTTAGAGACAGGAACAATATGAAAGCTTGAATCACTGATTGAAAAAGGATTATTCCTCTCTGACCACTAAGCAAAGAAAAACAGTTTTAAAACCTTTCTATCAATTTCAGCTGATAAAAAGGGTGTCGGGATTAGAGGAGGGGTGTTGACATTAGACCAAGTTACGGTATCAGTGAAAATTATCGTGACATGTTATGAAAGAAAATATGGTTTATAAACTTGATGGAGTTATCAAAACAAATTTGTTCTCAAAGAGATTTAACAGTAAGTGAAAATACAGGCCAGATGCCAACAGTCCCATGTTAGAGCAGTTGACGGTAGAACTCAAGTTTGCTCTAAACATTCTACCTATCAATATACCGGGTGTGCCAGAAATAAGTTACACTCTTTGATTTAATATTGCAGGCAGTAGCAAAGATTTTTCAAAAATTCTTTTGGGATTGTTCGGACTACTATATACTCTAGGGGCTGAGTTAGGTCCCGTATGCGCATCGGCGTATAGTGATTTTTTCTTTTGATCATGAAAGTATAGTCCTTGAAGAGTCAGAAAACGTGTGTGGCGTTATTTGGATCAGGCACAAATTTCCATAATGGCGGATTTTAGATTTTCAACCCTTTTTAGCCCTCTTGCTTGAAAACACTGGTCTGAAAATTTTGCCATCTCGGGCTATGAAGTACTTTCGTTTTCAAAACTTAGAATTAACGTAAGTACTTCGTATCTCCTGATAACGAAATTTTCAGACCATAGTTCTGACCTTTTTCTTAATCAGCATAAAATTCCTGATCGATTGGTATATAAAATGCCGGGTTCTAAGCTCAGAAAATATTTTTCTTAGGCTAGCAGAGCCTAAGAGCCCATGTGACGAAAGAAAATTTTGAATCCGCCATTATGGATTTCGAAATTCATGTAGAAAAAAAACTTTTCCTGAATTTTATTATTTGAACGGTAGGCAAGACCCTCCGAAAATTTCAAGTAAATTAAGTAAGCCAATCAAATGTTACAGCCACGCAAATCTGGAACCAAAGGTAGTCATTTCAAAAAATCGAAATCGAAAGTGCTTCATATCTCCAGATAATTTTCAGACCATGATTCTGACCTTTTTCTTAATCAGCAAAAAATTTGTGATCGATTGGTATATAATATGTCTATATTTAAAGTCAAAAAAATATTTTTTTTCAAGCAAGAGGGCTAAAAAGGGTTGAAAATCTAAAATCCGCCATTATGGAAATTTGTGCCTGATCCAAATAACGCCACACACGTTTTCTGACTCTTCAAGGACTATACTTTCATGATCAAAAGAAAAAGTCACTATACGCAGATGCGCATACAGGACCTAACTCAGCCCCTAGAGTAATACTAATCTCATCCAGGCGATGTCAATCGAACTCAATCAAACTTAATCGAACGATAAAATGTTCGATTACTGAACCAAATCGTACAGTCATCAAACCGAGAAATTCCGGTAAAGTTCGATTAATTCAATTGATGTTAGGAGTGCAATGAACAACTCTTTTCCGCTAATCCAATGATTGTTGAGGATCGTTTAGGCTAGAGCTGTTGCTCTAATAACTGGAACCATTTGAGCTACAAAAACACTGATCGAACTTAATCGAACTGCGATAAGTAATCAAACTTTAATCGAACTGAAGATTTTCCGGTAAAATTTGATTGTACGATCGGGTTTGGTAATTGAACACCTATTGTTCGATTTCGTTTGATGAAATTCGATGGTTCGATTACAAAAATCATTTTGATAAGCTCAATGAAACCAATCGAGTATTATTTGAACGTTATTCGAACACAATCGAACATAATCGAACATAATCGAATCACAATTATTTGATTGTGTTCAATTACATCTGATTGGTTCGATTGGGATTTCCATTCGAACTTGTTCAATTGACACCGTCTGGAAAAAACACACATTTGGGTAATGAATACAACCAATTTAAATTTCACAGGAGTTTAATTTGGCATTTATAGCCAGAAAAAATTACATTTGGCAGATCTTGTCTAAATCCGCCAAATTTACTTCCCTTTTAAAGTATATATAAATTCAAGTTTACACATAGATTATATAAAGACAACAAAGCATCTTATATAGAAATAATTTTTAATTCAAAAAGAAATATTTACAGCAAAAACCTTTGAAACCTTAGAAATTAGTTCATATACATATAACTTTGCGCAACTGAGGAAGTTAAATTAATGTTAATGCAAGCAAAACAAAGAAATAGAGATTTGTAAAATGACCATTAAAAACAATTTTGAAAGAATTTTAGTCTTCGGCTTGAAAAAAGTGTGTTTATTTCAACTTCAAAGGCTATTGTCCTGCAAAAGATCATCATTTTAGTTAAAAATTTGATAGGTCGATTTTTAACATTTTTGAAAGTAACTTTTTAAAATTGTATTCAATAAAGCATAACTTTTGATCCAATCCACCAAATTTGATATGACTTATTAAAATTTAAGTTTATCTATCCTCTTTACATTGAATTCATCTATTAAAAATTCATGGATCTTGAGAAAAGATTTACTTCAAAGAGAGAGACTTTTTTTGGCGCACAATATGTATTCTTTTTTGTAAACAGCCATACATTTTTTCATGGAATGTTTTAAAAAGCTTTAGATTATGTTTAATTTAGTTAACAATGGAAATTAATCTCATCAAAGAAAGTTGCCTTAATGGTAAATGCATATATGACTGTATAAATGACGATACCCATGAAAGAATTATTGAAAAGGATAGTTTAAAGCAAATTCTAGAGACACTACATTTGAATAGCAAACTTAGGCCACATTATCCTTGTGTGGTGAAATTAGTCAATGTATCTTTGCATCAGAATTTTAACACTTCAGTAACTGATTTTGAAGCATATTCAGATGCAGAAACTATTGAGATTCTGACAACACTTTGTTTACTGCCCGATGTATGTTATCCTTTGAAGCTTCAGCATGATTCTACAGACAATGAAGAATTTGAAACCAACCATAAATTAAATCCTAAATTGAGTTATCAGTGTTTACTATGTTGTAAAACAATTTTATTTGAGAGGAAGGTTGATTCTGAGTCAATATTGAAATATCAGAAACGTTTATTGAAGAAAGTGGCACCTTACTTGGTGCTTCTTATCAGCAGTAGACTTGGTAATTTTTCATGGTGTACAAATGAGCTGACAAAAGAATGTAACGAAATCCTTCAATTTATCTGCAAAGTGACCAAACATGAAACAGTCAAATCACTTTTTGCCGGAGATGTTGAAAACAGTAATGTTTTGTTTCCTCGTGGAATATTTGGTTTTGCATTGGAAAAGCTATCACTGGTGTTTACCAAAGATAATTGGCGTAAAAATCTTCCTTGGAAGCATTCACTGATTTGGTGTGCGACCAAAGTCTCATTTCCATGTTTGGGAGAATATTTGCCGCATTTCATACCCTTCCTATTGCTCATGGTCGATGACCTTGTTGAAGACAATAAGATATGTGGATTTAGCACCTTACTCTATGTCATGCATAATGTTACCGCTAGTGATTTGAATCTATATAATTATGGTAAAGTGATTTACGATGCATTGTTTCAACAGTTGTTTTCAAATAGTGATAGACTGTATGAAATTGTTTTACCATGCTTGAATAAAGTGTTACAAATTTTGGAAAAAGGGAATATTGTGCATCCAAACTGGACATTATGGGATACAACTCTAGAGAAAATTATACATAATTTAGAATTCTCAAATCGTATCAAAACAAGGCGCTTATTTTTGAAGTATCTTCCAATGTTTTTAAATGAAATGGGTGCTAATTGCATGAAACATCTTGAGTCGCTTTTCAAAGCTTTACAATTTGTAGCACAATTTGTTGATATTGAAGGAGAACAAACTAGACTTTTAGTCTTAAATGCATATCAAAAGGTGATTAGACACTGTTGGATTGCTTTGAAAAGACATCATAAACAACTGTTGAAAACTCATACCAAACTATACCTAGATATCAAATTCTCTGGTATATTGAAAAATGACAAGATACTAAATGAACTGTTGACACAAAATCTGATACTTTTACGTTCTTCCTGTGGAGAAGAATTTGACAAATCTTTAAAGGAGATGACTGCTTTAGAAATGGATGAGCCACACTCAAAGGCACTTCAATCATTGATTCGTTCCGTTATAAACGTTGATCTGGATAAATTCGATTTGTCATCAATAAAACTTACATGATTCAGTGTCGTATTATTTTTATATATCGTTTTTACAGGTAAATTTATATAGATTTATATATGAAAATTGAAGTAATTTACCTTGCTGTTGGTAACCATAAAACAATATCTCCAACAAAACAATAAACAATATTTCCCCAATAAAACAATTAACGATTATTAACTCCACAACACGAGTAACGTTTAACCATAAAACAATATAACACGACTTCAATATAAATAACTCCAACAATGAAACCATAAAACAAACAATGTACAATTTCACTTGTATAATTCCAAGCTCCTCCACAGCTATTATTTAGTTAGTTTATTGATAGTCTAAAGGTAAAAGTATCAATCTGCTTTCTTTTCTTCTTTTCTTTAATTGTCCTTGAACCGATAGTAATTCTTGAACCATGTCAATTACATTCACAAAATATCAGGCCACAGTCTCACGGTTTGCTGTTTCCTGAAAGTGAATGTCTCTTCAATCTCGGATGGCTCTTCAATCTCAAATGTCTATCGTATCAAATGTCTATCGTATCAAATGTCTAACACTTAAAGCGTGATAACTTCTACCCGTTGTTTATTTTTTTTTTTGTTTTTCGTTTTTTTTGTTTTTTGTTTTTTTGTTTTTGTTTTAACACGAACAATGGTGATGTGGTTATTGTTCACCATTAATTACGACCGATGTCGAATCCCCTGATTCAAGTACTTCCATTAGGGAAAAGGGAGATGCGCCTTTCTTTGTCAGAACGTTGGCCAGTTGATGACTTCCGCCAATCCATTGCAGGATGATTTCGTCAGTATTGATCATTTGACGTAGAGCATTTATCTCTACACGGAGTCGTCTGTCAGTCACAGCCTTTGTTGAACCGGCACATTCAAAGAGTGATCTGCTATCCGTTAGGCAGACAACTTCTGGTGCCTTGGACAAGAATTCTTTAATCATTTTTGCCAAGAAAAACGCTGCGTCTGCACCATCTACAGAAGCTAGTGTCTCGGCTGCAAGAGTTGATCGGACTACTCGACGAACCTTGTTTGAGCTCCAGGAAATCGGTGATGATTTTCCTGAGCCATCAGTTAAGAAGACAATGTAGCCACCTTGACTTTGACCACCTTCAATGTTGTTAAAGCTGGCGTCAGTGAATACCTTGATGCTCAAGCTATTCAAATTCAGTTTTGGCACCGTCATGTGACAGGTGTGAGCTTTTACGAACTTTATCGTCTTGTTAACAAGTTTGATGTCAGATATATTCATTCTCTCTGATTCTAGAGTGATTGGTTCCAATTCTGTGACGTAATCATTTTGACTGATGGTAATAGTTCCATCCTCGTGTTGGTTGAGATTAATGCCAATGTATTTGAAGTGTTGCACGTGTTCGCTGCTGGTCCTGAAGATGCCCTTTAGCTTTGATATAGTATTTGTGAAGGTAGTGCTTCCTGCCCAAATCACATCATCAACAAAGCACACTAATATTCCAATTAATGATGCATTAGATGACCAGATGAAAATCCCTTGATCTAAATCGATGGGCTTTCCACCAAGTTTGATAAGCTCACTTCTTAATTTTAAATACCAGCTACGGCTTGCGTCAGCAAGGCCGTATACGGTTTTGGAAAGTCTCCAAAGGTACTTGGTGTTGGCTTCCTTTGGTGGTTGAACAAACACTTCTCGATCAATTTCCTTCCCTTGAAGGAAGGCAGTTTTGACATCTAGGGAGTTGAGTGTCCAATTGTTTGATGCAATAATCGTCAATGCTAATCGTAATCCTTCCTTTGAACAGGTAGGACTATCTGTCTTGAAGTTTTGTATTTCTTCGAATCCACGGGCCACGAGCCTTGCCTTGACTGAAGGTTGTCCATCAATTAATTTTGGTGTTACCACCCATCTCAGGCTGATGGTTTTCTGACCTTGATCAGGTACTTCAGTGTATACTGAGTTGTCAATCCATGATTGCAGCTCCTTTGATTTTGCTCTGACTATTTCATCATTGTTGGCAATCAGAGTAACTTCTTCGGGACTTTCATCAATTTCAATGTCTTTGATCTTTGCAAAGTTTATTGATCTCTTCATCCCAGTTTCTGTCTCTACATTAAACCAGCCTTCATGCTTTCCTCCAACTTTTCCTGCCCTTGAAAGGATTCGGGCCTTTTGCCACTCTCCATCGTTGTCTTTATACTTGAGACAAAGATTCGGTTTCAGTTTAAGTTGTTCCTTTTGAGGAGGATTGTGTGTCTCAACTGAAGTGGATTGAGTTTGTAATTGCTGGGTAGGTGTAGTTGGTGGATCATTACTGATGGGTGTTAGAGAATCTTCTACATCTGATTCTGATTCTTCTGATGATTGATGACTCACGTTTGGAATGTTTAATCTTGGGAGTCTTTCTTCAGTGGTACTGGTCGTCGTTTCCGTTTCTGTTTCCGTTTTCTCCTCTGAATGAATGGGTTTGTCGTTTTCATGTACCAATTTAGCGCGACAAGGATGAACACGAACATAGTAACTCCCATGTTTGACTAGAATTTGCTGACCGTCCTGACCAAGCACAGTTCCAGGACCCTTCCATTCGTTGCTATCATTTCTCTTGTAGTATACACGATCTCCTGTAAGGTACTTGATTTCTCCTGAAGTCCTAATGTTGTGGGCTAAAGCACGACGTATTCTCTCTGAGTGTTCGCTTGCAATAAAGGCTTCTCTTGCTTTGTGAAGTACTTCAAGGTTTTCTTTCATCATTTGTGTGGCTGGTTTCCCTGATAAAGCTGGTGGTTTATCGTCTATTAGTGAAGGCAACTGTGGATTCGTTCCAATGGATAATTGGTATGGGGTAAATCCATGTGCGTTATGCAGTGAATTCTTTGCATTTACACACCAATAAAGGGCAGTGTTAATGCTGCACTTTGTATCGTTTAGTACTTTATCAAGCATGTTGGAAAGTGTTTGATTATGTCTTTCTACAATGCCATTTGACCAGGGAGATTCAGCCGCAGTAGTCTTTATCGTGATTCCAAACTGTTCTGCTAGATTGATTAATTCCTCATTTGCAAACTCACCTCCATTATCCACGAGGAACTTCTCACATGAGCCATAGACGGATATCCACGTTTTTAGTATTGCCTCAATGACTGTGGTCGGATTTTTATCCTTTATAGTCGTTGCAGCTGACAAGCGAGTACACATATCGATAAGATGGAGAATTATTTTCTTATCGTAGAATTTCAAGTCCATGGCAACTGTTTCAAGAAATTTTGATGCCATGGGTAATCCAACAACAGGACGAGGTGGTGATCTTCTGTAGATTTGGCATGTTGTACATTCCTTGTCTACTCTTTTGATTTCTGATATCAACTCCTTGCTGTTACTCCATGGTGCCCCTGCTTTATTGATAAGAGACAAGATTTGGTTGAGAGATGGGTGAGCAAACTGCCGGTGAAGTTTTTCAGCAATCGAGGACATGTTTTTGTCCTCTTTCGAAATGAAAACAAAATTGCATTCAAAAGGCTTGTCTATTGAAGCAATTATTTGACGTGGTTTGGTCAGAGGAATGGTATAATGTCCACTTGAAGTTGTTGCTAGGTGAACAGTTTCCCCCAATGCATTTGCACTGTCATTCTGAAAATCCAGGATCATGTCAGCTCTTTTCATGAATGATTTTGATAGTAACAAGGGTAAGTCCTTTGGTATGACGTCTGTGTTTATCTTGACCTTTGTGTTGCCGATAATAGCAGGGATTGAGACTCTTCCACAAGCCTGGACTTGTTCTCCGTCTCCGAAGCGATATAGGCTTTTACTGTGATGATGTTTTACCTCTCTCTTTTCTTCATCAGATAAAGAGTTGACATATTGTTCAAGCCAAACATCTCCACAAACCGTCTTACTGGCACCACAATCGAGCAAGCCACAATTCCAAGTTTCTGATACTAGATGTTTAAGTTGACCTGGTTTGTTGCTTTCACTATGAAGGACGATTTCATGTACCATGTACGTATCATTTTGTTTCTCTGGGCAGTCTTGTTGCCAATGGTATACGCTTTCACATATCACACATCTAGAAACACGGCCATTCTTGTCAAGTGGATTTTTGCCAGGTTTTCTCGAATAATCTGCCTTAGTTCGAACAGCAGGTTTCTCCTGGCGCCAATTATTTCCTTTTTTATTGAATTTTGATGAGGAAAATCTTTGGTTGTAATTACGTTTAACATAATACACACCTTCTTCATCTGATGATGTTGGTTGGTAATCGTCTGGGTGGGCCTCATTTGTATAAAACGCAGGCTCTGACTTGATTTTTACAGAAGACATACTGCTTTCTAAATCTCCTTCGATAGACTCTTCTGCAAAAACTTTTATTAGCTTTTGTCTCACATCTTCGTAAACTAAATCCGTTATTGTTGCTTTTATGAGTCTTTCATGAGAATTGTCGAGATTGGCAGCTTTTAGAAGCCGATATGCTAGCAGATCATCTGGGTAGTTAATATAGTTCTTTATCTTATAATATCTTTTGTCAAATTCTGTTAGAAAATCTCGTATCTTCTTCTCTTTTGTTCGTCTATAAGTCTCAAATTTCTCAATGGCATCAAACTTTTCTGTCAACTTATCCTTTGCATAGATCTTATCAAGCCTATTGATGATGTTTTGAACTCCATTTTCAGAAGATATCTGCTCTCTCGAAAGTTCCAATGCAGCTTCTTGTGATTTCCCGTCAAGAGTGAGCACAAGGGACGGTCCTTGCTTCTTTTTGTCTAATGTTGTAAGCTCCGTCCAAATTCCAATTAATTTCTTCCAATCCTCATAGTTCTTACTTTGGGATAGCAGAGGAGGAGCTTTATTATATGATGCTGATGTTGCCATTTTTCTCTGCTACCATGAAAATTGAAGTAATTTACCTTGCTGTTGGTAACCATAAAACAATATCTCCAACAAAACAATAAACAATATTTCCCCAATAAAACAATTAACGATTATTAACTCCACAACACGAGTAACGTTTAACCATAAAACAATATAACACGACTTCAATATAAATAACTCCAACAATGAAACCATAAAACAAACAATGTACAATTTCACTTGTATAATTCCAAGCTCCTCCACAGCTATTATTTAGTTAGTTTATTGATAGTCTAAAGGTAAAAGTATCAATATATAAATATAGATATTGTTTTTTGAAAACAGATAATATACTTCATACTTGACTTGTTTACTTTTTGGTAATTTCTTGTTTCGTTGTGAGTAGAGCTTGATTTACTTTGCTTAAAGGTTCTTGACTTACAAGTTTCTCATCAAGCTTTTCTACCACTGGACTAATCTTTATACCCCTTATAGGGGTTATTAACTTAAATCTGTTTCATTTTCTTTCAGGAAGATTCTTTTAAAACAAAGCATTAAAAATTATAATGAATATTTCGCCAACCACATCCAACAGGATGTCATCCTCAAGTTCCCCAAATTATCAAACACCACGTGGTCAATCGTCGGCCACCTGGTCCACACCTTTTTCTTCATTTGGTACTGCACCTTCCTCTGCCTCCATCCAACATCAATCAACAATGTATAGAACATCTAGAGGAGGCAGTCAGAGTCAATCACTTCTCAACCCAGGCGATTGGACTCAAAAAGTTGACCATTTGAAGAAGTTCTTTGGTGAGTGTGTTGGTTCTTCATTTCATAAACAGCTAACTAACCAAGGAATATAATTTTAAACTTTGTATCAGTGGAATTGAAAAAAGAGAGGCTTGTTTAAAATTCAACAGAAAGCTAATTTGCCGTGTATAGTTTATAGTTTCTTTAAGAATGAAAACTCCTGATTTGGCCACTGTTTCTCCCAAGAGAAACGACCATAGTGCAGTGGTAGAGTATTCGGCTACGGTTCACAAGGTTGTGGGTTCAACCCCCAGCCGGGTCGTACCAAAGATTCCCAAAATAGTACTTGATGCTCAGAAATTAAGAGAAGGATCAAGGGTAAGTAGAGCAATCCAGGAAGAAATAGTGACGCGCTGCTCTACCTTCGGGTAGATAGCTATCGAAAGAGGAGCCTTTGGGTCGCCTCCGACTGCGGTTGCAGACTTACTTACTTCTCCCAACTGTATTTCATTTATCAGGTGACGAGTACAGTCCACGAAAGCAGTTTCACACACAAAGCACACCATATGGGCATCTCCACAATCAACGACAACAGCACATCTCCAGTCCACAATTTCAAAAGCAATCGTACCAAACATTGTTTGAGAATGCATTGCAAAAGAATTCTATCAGAGATCGTTGTGAGGAAGTCACCAAAGTGTTGCAGATGGTGTCAGTCACTGTATGCTGTGTTGCCTATCTGAAATCATTATATAATAACTTGGTTGCTTTTATTATAAAGCAGTGTCGACTCTTTAAATTCTTCGTCAAAAGGAGCAAAGTATATTCTTTAAATTAAGGAAAGGAATTTAGATAAAATAATGTCTTTGCAGGGATACTTTTGAAAGAGCTACTGAAAGCTCGATTGAATATAGTGTAAACAATCGCAAAAAAACCTTCAATGAAATAATATTTTCGTCTATATTCTCTTTCTAGGAACTGCGAGAACTGTTCCCACTCCTGTTACACGATTTGTTTGGATACCAAAACCTCCCAAATTGGGGTTTCCATTACTTGGAGCCACGCTCCTACCCTGTTGACTATAATGCTATGAAAATATTCTTAGGACCCAAAGGAATTTTGTTCAAGATCATTGACAAACTCATGACAGACCATGATGCCATTTTTCAGCTTCCGTTTGAGATTCTTCCGGTAAGATTCATTTTTCAAGTGTATCATAAACTAGTCTTTGCCACGGAAAGTCATGTGACATATTATTTTTCAACCAATAAGATTTAATAATCTCGAGGGTAAAACAAACACTATGGTTTAACTCACTAAAAGATTATGTTTACTGAAAACACATATAATTAATCTTTAGTAAAGTGTTCTGTTGTACCCCAGTTCTGACGTCATGCCGTAGCGAAGAATAGTTTTTTAAAGCAATAATAACAATTTTGAACGACATCGATTTGAATCATATACAATTGTATGGAAGGAAGATTCCACGGATGCGGACAGTACGGAAAATAAACAACAACAGACTGTATGAAGCGTGATGAAAGATTTAAACACAAAATACAAAATTAAAGCAGTGCAGTCAAAACACGTGATTACTCGAAAAAGTTCACGTGATTTTATTTATATATGTTGCTACACGTTTTTTTTTATAAGAACAAACTATATAAGAACATAAGGCTTCGAGCCCAAAAATTTAAGAACATTCTAAGAACATACTAAGGCTTTGGAGACTTAAAAACATGCAATTTCTTAAGAAATTACATCAAAATGCTCAAAAAATGCTGAAAATAAGAACATTTTAAGAACATTTTAAGAACATTTTTAGGCTTCAAATCCAAAAAACTAAGAACATCGGAAGGCTTCGAAAATTTTTGACGTTCTTATAAAAAAAACAACGTGTACTTGCTTTACAACTTACAGTTAATAATAGCTTTATTTGTGTTAATAAATTTCAGCCAATCAGAAATAAAGGTCATGTAACAAACGCGTAAAAAATTCATGCGAAAGCGTGATTTTAGACTGTTGCAACCCGTGTATTGTTGTGCGAAAACAAATAATCAAAACATTCAAACATTGTTTCATAAGTTTGTTCGAATGATTGAGTTTTTAAATTGTTTTGTTTCATGACACTTTGTAGTTTACAACTGGTTATGAGTCCCATCAAGTAAATTGCTGAAGTATTTGATTTCACACATACAATAATCTTTTTCTATAGAGTGGTATAAGCGAAGCCATCATGAAGAACCAAGTCCCACTCTTCTACCAACACAAAATGCAAAACCAACTAAATGGATCCATCGTCATTAACTTAAACCCAACTGAATATTATTTCGCTTTATTTTCGTACTTCGTGCTACACCAAAAGACACTGCAACTTAAAAGCGATTGGACAGGTGTTGAAGATGTTTTGTATGTTCATTTGTTTGAATCCTACCTGAATGAATACCTACCTCTGCACCAAGCTGATAATACGAACTTGCAGACTACTACGAGTCTTTCATCTGCGACCTCTATCAAGCAGCACGGAAGCAGGTCCTCAATGTCTTCTTTATGGTACGTAAGTTTATTGGAGGGAGACACCTAGGAATCTGTTGGATTTCTATTTGGTTGAGTTGTAGAGAAGCCCAATTCTAGCAACTTTAGACGCTTACATTGAGCGCCCCGTTTTAGAACCCCGTTTTAGCACCTTGGACTAATACCCAAATCTCTACCTGCCTGCCTGTCTGATTGGCTGAGATTTTGCACTCTTTTCCTTCCTGGTTTTTGGACCTACCTCCGGGTACCCCGGTGGAGGTCCTTTAAATTAACCCATGTCCGTCCGTCTGTTCGTCTGTTGCCAGCTTCTCTCAGGATTGGCTCATTAGTTTTTTCTGATTTTTGGCATAAAGATGCAAAATGGCAATTTTTCGAAAAAAAATTCTTTCCGGCCGAAAATACCGGAAATATGCCGGAAAAGCTGGTTTTTTGGCATTTTCTCGAGATTTTATCATTAGTTTTTTCTGATTTTTTGCCCAAAGATGTGTATTAACAATGCCCAAAACATGGCCGAGTCCAATTTTCGAGAACAAATTTTTTCCGGTCGAAAATGCCGGAAATATGCCGGAAATCGCCGTTTTTCTGGATTTTCATTGGATTTTTTTCTTATAACTGGTTGTTTTTTCATTCCAAAACATTATCAATAGCAATGCCCACCATCAAGCATGTTTCAATTTTCAAAAAAATAGATTTTTGAAGCCGGAACTATTCAAAAATCGCTGGAACAACCTATTTTCGCCGGAAAGACAGTATTTCTTGAATTTCTCGAGCTGTACTTTATATTTTTTTATGAAATTTTGCACACTGATGCAAGATGACAATACCTAAAATGTGACGGAGCCCGATTTTCGAAAAACATTTTTTTCCGGCCGAAAATACCGGAAATATGCCGGAAAAACCAGTTTTTTGACGTTTTCTTGAATTTTCATCCTTAGGTTTTTCTGATTTTTTTCAGAAAGATGCTTATTCGCAATACTCAAAACATGACCTAGTTTGTCTTTTGCGAAAAATTCTTTTCCGGCTGAAAATGCCGGAAATATGCCGATAATCGCCGTTTTTGCAGATTTTCCCTTGGCTTTTTCCTTATTTCTTTGTTTTTTCACACAAAAACATTATTGATAACAAATCCCACCATTAAGCATGATTCAATTATCAATAAAACTGATTTTTGCAACCGGTACTTTATATTTCTTTTTTCCCTACTCCCCTTCCCTCTTCCCCCATCAACAATCAATGATAAGATTTAATGTGTTATGCATTTTTGCAAAACGCTATATCGTCTGACTGATTGTTTTCATTTTTCTCCTTATTGCCTTATTATCTAGCTTTCATCATCAGGTAGGTCCATTCAGCATGTTGCTTGTTTTTGTTTTTTTTCAAAAATTTTGATTTTTGGGGCCTGGGTATTAGTGCTTATATTAATGTTTTGGTTTGCTTTGAATGGAGGCAAGATTTCATTTAGAATTTATTTGTTTTTCTTTTCTCTAAATGAAAAAAGCCCCATCCCTTATTAAAATCAATAATCCTTTTGAGAGCTAACAATCAATTAAAAAATGCCTTTTTTTCCTGTATGAATATAAAGCCGTTCTATTAAATTCCCTTGAGCAACTCTGAGTCGATTTTCTTCTTCTTTTTCAGGAGGTCGCCAGATTTGCATTTTGCGACCACAACCACAAACACCAAGTTGTCATCAACGTCATCTTATGTTGATCATCTTTCTGGTGGTGGAAACCAATCTACCGATACTGAAACTGTATTACAGGTATCAATTTCAAATCTAAATTCAAGTTACTTTAAGCGTACAAACTATCGAGACCAAAAACTTTCGCGAGGTCAAAAGCACGCGAAATTTTCAACATTTACTTTCGCGAAACAAGACCTAAAGGTTTTATTTTTACATAAGTATTCCTTGTTTCATATCAGACACATATTTCATATCAGGACCGTGTCTGCCTATTGTTATATTGTGCTGATAAAGCAACAGATGTTTTTCTTTTCCTCTTTCTGACCAATCTTGCTCCATATCCGTGTCAATCCGATGTGAAAAAGCTTGTAAAATTTTTCGAGTATGCAATATTATATTATGCATTATATACAAATTTTACCTCATAAATAACTTCCAAGATGTTTAAAAAAAAAGAAAAGAAAATCTATGTAAAAAAATACTAGTCCGGAGCCAGTCCCGGTATGGATCTTGATATTATCTCAAACGTAAGTAGTCAATAGTAATAATTTAGAAATTTTTCAAGTAAAATTGACGAGTAAGCAAACGATATCACTCTTATTTAAAAACAGCTGTAAAAGCAAAATCTTTCTCGTCTTTTTTTATTTTTCAGCTGGTGACAGATTTTTGGTTGGCATTCAATTCAGAAGAGTTCATACAAAAAGAAGAAGAATATAAACTCCCTTCGTTAGATCACTCACGAATGGTTCGAATTCTCATCAAATATCTTCATTCATATCTCAATTCTTGCCAAAAGAACGCTGGTGTTCAAGGATTCAGTGACAGGTCACCCTCCGAAGAACTTCAAAAGTGAGTTGTTGTTTTTTGCTTAAGATATTTTTGTAAGGTATTATATAGGGGGCGTTGAAAGGAAAGGGGTCGTTTATTCGAAGTAATACGGTACATCTTCTTTACTGTTATAAAATCGAAGAGCAATAATCTTGAACCTTTTTGTTCAAGGATTTGGTAAGGTCTCCCCTCAAGAACAATTAAGTAATTAATTAATTAATTATGCTTTATTAATGATCTCATAACCCATACGAGGAAAAGACGACATACTCTAAAGTGAGTCTAAGGTAAGTTACACAGAGAAGAGGCGTAGTAGTGTAGTGGTCATCGTTCTTGACTTCCATGCTGGAGGTCAGGGTTCGATTCCCACTCGGTGCTACGATTCACAAGGCAAGTGAATGTACCTTGGCCCGGGTCAACCCACACCATGTGGGAGTAATAGGGTACCATCACTCTGATATAAGAGTATGGGGAGATATGCCGGACATTGAACGTGGTGTGATGATGGTACCCATATGTTCAGTACCTGCGAGAACGCAAGGTTCTCCCGCACTGTGAGAGTCATCATCGATACAGCACGGCTCTGAAGTGTCGCAATGTTTGGTAAGCACTGTGATTTCCCTATCTAGGGGTAGGAAGCTATCGCGGGATAGGGCTGGTCCGATGATATCGGAGGGTCTCTTCTTTTCTCTCCTCAGAGTAGTAAGATTTGAGCATCTTTAATCATATTCCCATTTCTTTCCTCATTACTTCAACTCTGTTTGTTAGAATAAGCTGTGCTTTCAAGACTTGATGTTATTTGACGTTAAAGTTACCCTAGCCTATCCTACCAAACTCTTCATTCGCAGGAAAAATACCGCGAAGAACGGTTTGTTACGGTTAGACACCATTCTGAATGGTATCAGCCCCCAGAAATCTGAAGGGCACCTAGGCCAGGTTAGTAGAGGGGGGGCTAATGCCTTGCAATTCTTTGGGGTTACCTATTCATTAAGGGTACCTAGCTGTCTTGATGGAGGCTCTGTGGGCTGGATATATTTTCTAATCTAATATTTCAAAATATTTCAAATTATTGAATTTTTTTACCCCAGCAGCTAGTTTCCCATCCAATTTTTCTTTCGTTTCCCATCACGCCATCTTTTGCTATATTTTTCTAATGTGATTGTTTTGATTTACAGCCGCCATCATAACAACAAAGCATAACAACAAAGCTTATTAGCAGGCGTTCATGCGTGAGCATGATTTTAGGAATGACAAAAGAACAAAAAGTGTCAATTCAAAGAAATTATCTGCTGAATAGGGGTACCTAACTCAAAGCAATTTTTCGAGGGGACCTAAATTGCTGGGGGCACCATGCTCAATGGGGGCACCTGAAAAGTGGGCTCAAACCATGATTCAGTGAATGAGATATTGTCTCTGGTTGCCTCTGCGGTGGTGTGAAAATTTTGAAAATGGCTTCACTAAAAGTGACGTTACTCTATCCTTTTGCTTTATTTACTACCAGAAAGTTGATACTAGCGAGCCCTAGAATTCATTTAATTGTGACAGGCCGATACGCAGCAAGATTTTTCAAAAAATCAAAAATTGCATGTGGTTGGGGCCTGGACAGTCTAAGGTTTCCCTAAATAACTCTTTTTGTCAAAATATCTTTTGCAAATAATTGCTCAAAATATTATTGAATCAAATCAATCGACTCTCTTTGAGTTAAACTATTACGATTCGAATGATTCTTAAACCCTTCAGCGTTCAAAATATGATAGTCTAGTTGTGTAAAACCAAAATTTCTTAAGCGACAGAAAATTTCATCATTTTCCCACCCTTTGTCTTTCTTTAGATTGGTGATACCATCAATCGTTTATGACAAATTATATTCATATTTATTACACTGTTTCAATCATTGGCCATTGGATTCCTCTTTTCGAATGGTGAGTTTGATACTTGATCGTTCGTTCGTTCGTTCGGATTTTCAAAAAAAAAAAAAATCCGAATACCCCGGAATAGTGGGTTTTCGGGATTTTCTCGCGATTTTCTCTTTAGCTCTTTCTGATTTTTTTTTCAATTAATGTGTATTAGTACTACCATCCATTCGTCGTCAACTGGGTAAAGATTTAAAAAGTCATAAAAATTTTCGTTTTTAGGGGGTTTGGGCTCTTGAACCCCCAAAATGCTCCAAGGGTTAAAAACACGTTTCAATATCTAAGTTTGGTAGAAAAAAACTATGATAGATGGAGCTCTGTGAAACGAGAAACATAAGAAAGTTAGTTTGGTTTTCATGCCGAAAATATGAACGTTTTGACGAAATTCTATTTCGCGGAGAGAGAAAGAATAAATTCGATAAAAATTTAATCTCTCGTAAAATACTGATGGGTTTACGTTATTGCTCCTTCAGATTGTTCAAAAACTAATGAAATCAAAGACTAATCTTCTTTAGATATTGGAGACGTGGTTAAGTTTCATACAGCCATGGAGATACCAGACCAATCAAAACAACGTTTCTACTGACGATTTTGATGGTGATATAACAAGCTGGTAAAGAACCCAATATTCTCACATCATGTTGTAGTAAATTTGTCATTGAAATTCTGCCTATAATTTTCTTTAATTGCCAAAAGTCACGAAAGGACAAAAAAATTTTAACCTACCACTAAATATTTGATGTTTTGAAAATATTGTTCAAAAATTTCCCTCGCCGATTATTATCCTCCCATTTTATTTTTTAGTTTGATGACTGAAGAAGATAAGTTTAAAAGCCGAAGCACATAATTATAATAAGAAACATTTGTATTTTTTAGGAGAACTTTTATCCAGACGAATTCACATTTCTATAGTGGCTTATTGAGCGTGTTCTTGTTAAGAGCTCTGAAGTACGACTTAATGGCTATCCAAGATGTGCAACTGATTTATCGCGTGGCAAAGGTATACTCTTTTTATCCATTCGTTCGTTCGTTCGTTCGTTCGTTCGCTCGCTCGTTCGTTCGTTCGCTCGTTCGTTCGTTCGTTCGTTCGTTCGTTCGTTCGTTCGTTCGTTCGTTCGTTCGTTCGTTCGTTCGTTCGTTCGTTCGTTCGTTCGTTCGTTCGTTCGTTCGTTCGTTCGTTCGTTCGTTCGTTCGTTCGTTCGTTCGTTCGTTCGTTCGTTCGTTCGTTCGTTCGTTCGTTCATTTGTGCTCGAAATTAGGGGCTTTTCGTCATATGGAGATGCACTAGGTGATTATTTGCACTAGAATTATTTTCCAACGTAACGTTTGCGCGGTCTTTTCTTATCTCATTTGAAGTTCTCCCAAAACTGTGAGCTCTAGTTTAGACGGCCCACTTTTCGCCCAATCTATTCTAATTGTGAATTAACGTGGGCATAAAGTTAGCTGTCTTTAGTCACTGCATTGCCCTTTTTTGAGGTCAATGCAATGAGTTCTTTCAATCTTTTCCAAGCAAAGAATTCAACTGCCAACTTTGGGCCCACTTTCGGCCTACTCCTACAGTAGGCAGGGCAGAAAGTCGGTCGTCTAAACTAGAGCTAAGCGGCTTTATATATTAGCGAGTTTATGTACCGGAGGATGTTGAGAGCGTCGGTAAGTGAAGTCGATGCAAAAGTCGATAGTTGGTTTACGGCTCTATATAGATTTTGCAACGACGGTGTTTTGGTGTTTTTACCAACTTTTGACTTTTCTGAAGCATTGTGAAGCTTTTACTTTTGCTTTTTAAAGACAGAATGAATTTGAACAAATTGTCTACATAAAAAAGTGTTTTAATCGCAAAAAAATCAATATTCGCATTCGACAATCTCCCGATAGGAAATATTCGAATAACTGTTGGTGATTTAGCCTATAATTGACCCAAGGGGGATAGAACTCGCTTCGAATAACTGAAAGTTCGAATAACCGAAGCTCGCATAACCGGGAGTGTTTTTTTTTTGACTGAGCTGGGTAAGCAGATCAAGGAGACCGCCATCTCACCTCTAATAACCGAATTATTCGAATAAGTACAGGTTCTAATAACTGGAGTCTACAGTAATTAAAGCCAAAAAATGGTGATTGCTACTTCTGGGCACCTTAAATTTCTGAAGTGGACTCTGCGGGCTAAGTTTTCACCAAAATAATAAATTCGTTTATAATAAATGTAGTAAAATAGTGTTAGATTATGATGGAGACTCGTTACGGGATAACATTAGTTTCTATACTCTGCATCTTTTAGGCTGCTTGAGGTTATCTTATTGTACCCTATTTTGTTTTGAATTTAGCAGTCTATCATAGATAATAGCAGTACGATTTTTATGTGGTTTTGATTTCGAGAGGTTTTAATCCGATTGATGTAAAATCGTATTGGATATAGAATGTATTGCGCTAATATTAAGTCTATTTACAATGAATATACTAAAGAAATTAACAAAAAGATTTTATTTTTATATAAGTGTTCCCGTTTCATATCAGACACATATTTCATTTAAGGACAGTGTCTGCCTATTGTTATACTGTGCTTATATAAACAAAAAAATGTTTTTCTTGCCCTCTTTCTGATCAATCCAATGCGAAAAGGCTTGTAAATTAAAATTGATGAATAAGCAGGAATAAGCAAACGATATCACTCTTATTTAAAAACAGAACTTTTAAGTCTTGAATGAATAGTCTTTCGTTTTTTTTGTTTTTTTTTTCTGTCTGCGTATCTGCGTCATAGATATCTTATATGAAACGCTAGATAGAGCTACTTTCCCAAGCATTTAGTTGAAGCGCCATCTTTACAAAATGTAGATTATTGTTTGGTGCCGGTAATTTTCCCAATCAGACAAATAGATGATCAATCTGTTTCGTTTATAAGTATGATTTTATAAGAACAATAGGGCTCAAAAACGTCAAAAAATAAAACAGAATTTAAGAACAATGCTGAGGCTGAGCCTCTCGGGGGGGGGTACTAGGGTTTCGAGCTGACGAGGGGTGCCTCCCGACCTTCGAACTTTGGGCCCTTACCGGGACTAAAAAAGAGAAAACCAAGGAAAAATTTGGGAAATATTACGCTAAGGGTCGTATGAGAAATTTTGACCATAATTTCGATTTTTCAGGGGGTGAAAATTTTAAATTTTCCTATTTTTCCGACCCTTAGCGGGACTTTGGAAGTCAAAAAAAGTTACCCTTAAGGGTGGCACATACCGTACCCTCCATTTGCCTAAGTACCCCCCCCCTCCCCGGGCTGAGCCTGGAGGAATTAATCAATTTTTAAGCAATTTAGGGGTCAAATTAGTAAAAAATTGATATAATATATATATATAATTCTACCGGGTGCGCCACAAAAAAGTTTCTCTCTTTAAAACTAATTTTTTCGAAATCTAAAAATTTATAAAGAACCATGCCTATCCCATTGGAAAGAAGAAAAATAAACTTAAATTTTGATGGGTCATTTATTGAATTTGGTTCATTAGATCAAAAGTTGTGTTCAATTGAATAAAAAAGTTACTTTCTGAAAGTGCTCAAAAACGTTAAAAATTGACCTATCAAATTAAACAGAAGCGTGATTATTTGATACATCAGTATTTTCGTTTTAGTCATCAAAAATGATATTTAGTTGTCTAAATGACCTTTTGTTATATAAAGGAAGGTTGAATTATATTAAAAGGAAGAAAATTCGTCGAAAAAGGCCAAAAAATCTTGTAAAATTCAGAAAAATACATCAAATATGGGTTTCGAGGTACACCCAGCCTTACATAGACTTTATCCAATCTACAACCAAAAATCTGAAGAAAATCTCGGTAAAAGTAAATTAAAATGATTTTGATGAAGATTCTAAACCCTTTTGATCCATCAGTTTCAAAATTTATGTGTCTAATTACTGGAAAATGTTCTTAATCATGTAAAGCCTATTGCGATTGCTAGTTTTAAAACAAAATTTTGATAGGTCGATTTTTAGCGTCTTCGGGCACTTTCTGAAAGCAACTCTTTTATTCAATTAAGCATAACTTTTGATCTATTGAACCAAATTTATTAAATGACCCATCAAAATTTAAGTTTATCTTTCTTCTTTCCAATGGAATAGGAATGATTCTTTTAAAATTTTTCGATTTCGAGAAAATCTGTTTCATAGAGAGAAACTTTTTTGTGGCGCACCCGGTATAATAACTTTATGTCACCCATAAAAAAGAACAAAATAAGAACAATTTGAGGCTCAAACAGCCAACAAAATAAGAACAGCCGAGTCTCGTCAACAATTACCGGTTCTTATAAAAAGAAAATATTGTTGCGGCGGGAAGAGAGGAAGGGAAAGAATGGCCTTAAATAATCATCAAATTGTCGGTGAGGAATTGAGGTCTTCTTTTAAAGCTTGTGCTATTTTGCTTCATCCAGAGGGCAATGGAGCTCTAATTCAATATTTTATGAATTTTGAAAAAGTTCTCATCTTGCATAGTACCACCATTCGCCTAGCGGGGTGAAGCCGTTGTCTGAACTCCAGTCATCACATTCCATACGAAATGTTTTTCTTGTCCCCTTTCTGATCAATTTGCTTCATCCAGGGGGCAATTTAAACTCTATTCAATATTTTATAAATTTTGAAAAAGTTCTCATCTTGCATAGTACTCATCTTGCATAGTACCACCATTCGCCTTGCGGGGTGAAGCCGTTGTGTGAACTCCAGTCATCACATTCCATACGAAATGTTTATTTTGTCCCCTTTCTGATCAATTTGCTTCATCCAGAGGGCAATGGAGCTCTATTCAATATTTTATAAATTTTGAAAAAGTTCTCATCTTGCATAGTACCACCATTCGCCTTGCGGGGTGAAGCCGTTGTCTGAACTCCAGTCATCACATTCCATACGCTGGACTGAATAGATATTCACATGAACAAAATTCGTTCGAAAAACACAAAAACCCCATACAACTGTATCGGACGTGCTATATTTTGTACAATCGTTTGTATTATACAAAGAAGTGTCTCCTTCTAAGAATCGAATCATCGATGGCGTGTTCCCGTTTTCACTGCGTGGACAGAAGCAAGGAATACCGGATCCTCCTGTACCGATAACCCTAAAAATGAAAGTCAAACTTTCATAATATCTGTATATTACCTTTCAGGGCAAATTTGTCGGAATTGGTAGCAACTTTGATAATGCTAATTGGGTGTATAAGCTTATCAGAGTCAGGTGGGCTATTTGAAAAATACCGTGCCGCTGAATAACAACATTATCTATCTAGTCAAATTTCGCGGTAGACACCCAAAACCGCGAGAATAAGTTCCCTTAACTCGTTTAATACCTTTATTATGCAATCTGTGATCTCGACTTCGGGCGAGGTCCAAAAGAGGGCATAGGCTCGTAACTTTCCTAGGCCCAGACCTACTGTCACAGGGCCTGAAAAATTGAGTGATCTCAATCGATACCAGTGACACTCGGTGAATCAAGGTATCAAAAAACCTCCGTGTTAATACTTCTCCCTGCCCAATCCCTCCCTCTTAAAATTATGTAATCAGTCCTTCGTTGAGAGTGTGCAAAGGCTGATTTCAAAACTCACTTTCGAAGGAATTGTTCATTTTTGACGGCCATGTTCACTTTTCGTCCGTGCCATTCTTTAGTACACGAAAACCTAATCTCGGTCAATTCATTGAAGGTGTGAAATTGCATCAAGTCGTAAAAGCTATAAACAGCGTTCATATTATTCATTCTGTCTTGGTAACCACTGCCTTTTTGTATATTTGACACAATGCTGTCTGCAACATCTGGTTGGTCTTCTGTTGATTTAACTTTGGTATGACCTGTTTGGTGGATACATAAAACACACATTTTTGTATAAAAACAAACTATATGAAAACATAAATGTTTAAGAATAAGTTGAGAATTTTTTAAGGTTTTTGGGACTCAATTTCTTAGGAAAGTGAACAAAGGTACTCTTATAATGGGAAAAAATAAGACCATGTTAAAAATACTTTTAGGCCTAAAACTAAAAAACTGGAAAAATGAAAAAACACTTTTAAACCCCCTGGAAATTCAGCTCGAATTACCCCCTGGAAATGTTCGTCCACCCCACCCCCCTGTATGGATATAAAATGGAATGAATGGCCCATTGGATTTATCGAGGAAGTGATTTGACTTTTATGGGAGATGATACGGTTTGATCTTACCTACTTATCTATACTACATTGAGGGAATGATGGAACCCTTTCGGGAAAATGGTTGGATTTATCGAGGAAATGATTTGACTTTTATGGAAGATGATTTTATCTTACCTATCATCATCCACCCTACTCCATCCTCATTGTCCATCTCACAATAAACCCTTTTGTAAGGTTTTTCATTGTTGACGTTAGTCTTAATCCAATAATAACCGGTTCTATATTCAGGGTTGCGCTCCTTCAATCGTCTGCATGAATGACCTGGTCTTTTCCTTGATACACCCTCTGAATGAGACGAGAGTAGATAAGATGATTATGTGCGTTTTTTTATATGTCTTTAATAATTTTCCTGCGAATTAAATGATATTTTTAAAGCCAAAAACTAATTCTAAATCCTTGCATTACAATATTCTTCGAAATTTGTTCATAGTGGTTACCTTTGAAGATTAAAATCTCTTAAGATTTTTTTTAAATTTGAAAATGAGGCTTACTCAAACTTATTCGGTGAAGCCTTACCTTATCGGGGAAATTTTCGTCGGGAAAAATTTTCGTCACTTGCTGGTAGTTGGTAAACGTATTAAGGCCGGGGAAAATTTTCGTCACTTGTCCAAAATTTCGTCACTTTTCCCCGACGAAGTTTTCCCCGATAAGGTATTTTTTTAATGTTCCCAACTTTCCCATTCATCCATTACTTACCATATTGCAAATCACCGATGGGAATTATTTGGTCTCCAATCTCCCATTGTCCCTCTGCTGATTGTCTATCAATATGACTGAATCTACCGTGTGCACTACCTATCATAACATAAGAAGAATTTGCTTGGTCAGCACAATATTCACTGTTTTCCAGTTCCTTGGTAGAAGCTTTCATCAAAACTCCAATTGGCATACACGCTTTTTTTATAAGAACATTGCTTTTTCATTTCATTATGGATATTATTAACTATTTGGGGAAAATTATCCTAAAATTTTCTTGCCATATTGTTAGGTTAGGTTCGAAATTCGACCTAAGTTTTAGACATGTATTTATTGTGGAGTATGAATAGTTCCATTTATACTGAGACGGAAAAATCGTCTGAGACAAAAAGTTCGTAAAATGTGATCTGTGAAGGAGATTCTATTTATTGAAACATGAATGGAAAGTACACTCCTCCATAATGCTCATTTTCCAAATTGCTCGTCTCAGCCAAATTAATCGTCTCAGTATAAATAGAACTAATTTTTGTAGAAGTAATGAGCCTTGCTTGGAGATAATCGGCAAATTTACAGGAGGAAATATTCTTATTTTTTTGACCAATTTCATCATGAATATTCTTATAAAGTATATTCTTATAAAAAAAGCGTCTATTAATTTTCTCACAACAAACCCAAAAGGATGGGAAAAAAGATTTTTTTTGGCCAGATTTAACAATAAGGAGGTCATCTGACCGGATTTGTGACATGGGGTGGCCAAATCCGCCGATTTTTTTTCCCGCCGAAATTTCTTCCTTTAATGTATTTTACCTAAGGTCATAAGGTTCGATTTCGGTTAAACAATGAAGAACGATGAATTTCTTAATAACTTATAATTAACTTGAGTCTTTTAAGACCATCTTAAGATAACTATTCGGCTCTTGTAAAAATAATGCACACCTACCGTTACTACCAGCTATATTTCCCCAAGCCACAAGGAGCCCCGTATACGAAGAACGGGGGACGTATGCCACAAATAAAAGCTCCTCTCTATTTTCCATACCGATGTCTTTTCGATCAAAGCTGAAATATTTTCCATTGATTCCCAGTCCACGATAGTCCACGCTCATAACGGTGAATGCTATTTTTTGTAAAATGAATAGAGTAAAAAACCTTCAATTGACAGACACTCTAAAAGGCGGACACCTCTGATTAGCGGGCAATTCTATTTTTCCGACCATTTCCTAGTCAACTTCCTATAAAAACGTTTCCAAAAGGCGGACACTTCTAATTAGCGGACATCCTATTTCCCGATGGTGTCGGCTAATTTTAAAATATAATATAATAAAATATTGTTACGTCATTAGTAGGGTACACTTTTCTACAACCTCCGATCAAGGACTGCGGGGAAGAAAATACAAGTCATAGTATTAGAGATGGAGATTTTTATCGAAAATACAAATTTTTACAGTCATTCTTCTAATTTAGTCCAACGAAAAAAAACAACTTTATTTTTAATACCTTATCGGGGAAAACTTCGTCGGGGAAAATTTTCGTCGGGGAAAATTTTCGTCGGGGAAAAATTCGTCACTTGCTGGTAGTTGGTAAACGCATTAATGCTGGGGAAAATTTTCGTCGGGGAAAATATTTGTCACGTGTCCAAAATTTCGTCACTTTTCCCCGACGAAGTTTTCCCCGATAAGGTATGTTGTACTAATATTAAGAGGGAATAAATTCTTTCAGAACGTAACCTATTTTTGAAGATGTGAGCCCTCCCCACTGGGGAATGGGAAGTGGGAATTTCTCTTCTTTCGATTTGGAACGCTTTGCGCTCTCCAGACACCGCTGGTTCTGTACACGCGAGACACAGATAACATGATGACATGACATAGTGATGACACTCGAACCACGCGGGAGAGCATAAAGCTCGTCGCAGGCCCGGAACGGGATGAGTGACACCACACACCACAATGCCTGGCATATCACCCACAATCTTGTGTCAGAGTAGTGGTACCCAATTCCCCTCACATGGTATGGGTTGACCCGGGTGAAGGTGTGTTCATTTGCCAAGTGAACCGTAGTACTACAGTGGGAATCGAACTCGGGTCTCCCAGACAGGAGTCAAGAGCGATGACCACCACCACACCACTACGCCGGAACGGAACCTATTTTTTCGTACTTATGATTAGGGGAAATTCATTCAATCCGTACTAAATTACCTTAAGTGGATTAATTTACGCGAGGATTATATTTTGCAAGTTTCGTGTAAAATTTAGAATCGTTACTTTTCCTTAAAGAAATACCGTCAATAAGAGACTGATTCAAAATATTGAATAAAAAACTTCACCTTTCTAAATATTTCACTTCTCCATCCGAAAGATTAACGAACAAAATAACTGTCTCGGCAAAAAGACAAAAATTGAAAAGGAAAATTTGAAAAAATTTAGATTGTTCCTTTTAATATCCGTACTAGACCAGCGGCCGAGGTAGTGAATTGTGTCACCGAAAACAAACCGAAAATGGTGTGGTTTGTTCCAATCTTGAGATATTTCATTTTTATGGTGGGTAAATATGCTGAAAAACTGCTGACTCAGCAAAGAATATCAATAATTTTCAATATTTAAACCAAAATATCTCGAGATCTAGACATCGAAAGTTGACAAACCATACCATTTTCGGATACTACTAATTCAGGGCTATCCAGCTATGGGAATGATTTTTTAGGAAAAAGCTCCCAGAAAAATGCTGATGTCATTGGAAAACGCCAAAAACGTCGATTTTTCGCCTTAAAAATGCCATTTCTCGGCACCAGGTGGTCGAAACTTAATAAATAACCCCATTTTCTTTATCTACTTTTCACACTGAATCCGTTGGTAGCCTCAGATATTTGATTTTCAAACTTCGAAAAAACCGTTAGTAAAGGGGCGACCCTTGATAAGTTCTATCGATTAACTAAAAATCGATTCACTTGAAAACTGCAGGAGAATCGAAAGGTAATTTTTTTTTGTCAATTCTACACCCTATTAGGAGCATAATATCAAAAATTTGCCCTGATCTAAGGGGTGCCCTACGAAAACCATTTTTAAGACATTTTCTGAATCTCGGACGCTGGTCTATACAGGGGGTGAACGAACCTTTCCAAGCCAGAAAAGATCCCTTGGAAAATGGCAAAATTTGCAAATAAGCGCTTAGAAAAATTCTTCAAGTGAGGGTAGATGATTTAAAATCTGTCTTTTACCTAGACTAGTAAACTAGTCGGTATAAGTATTGCTTATAATAAAACTGTCAATCAAATAATGTAAACACTAGTTAAATATTCAGCGCGCGTGAGAGAAAAGGAAAATAACCGACTAGAAGCTTCTTCCGACGCCTTTTTTTCTTCACCTAAAATCGTAAGGAGAGACATACAGATTTCTGTATGTCTGACCCGTGCGGGATTACATTTATTTTTCTTTCTGTTTATTGCATTTTTGGAAATGCTCATTTATTTATATGTTCCCATGTTTAATGTTACTATGAAATATCATTTAGTCAAAAAAGTTGGATGGATTCTCAAAAACCTAAAAAAGGTTGTAAAATTAAACAACGTTTTTTGAGGGAAGAAGCTTCTAGTCGTTGAAATTCAGAAAAGAAACTCAACCTCACCTCTTCGATTCTTTTTATTTGGAGCTTGAATTTTTTGTATATGGGTCTGTTTTCAACGACTAGTTTACTAGTCTATCTTTTACCCTTTGGAAGTTTAAATATTTACCCCCTGGAAAAATGAAAAAAAAACCTTCCTTGGATCGAGTTTCCGCCTAGAAATGTTCATACCATTTCGTGTTGCTAATAACAAGCAAATTGGGTTTACAGTGACATGCATAAATTATGTTGATTATTCCTAATACTCTTAAATACTCTGCTTCTTAAACAATAGGGACCTTTAACATCTAGGATGGCGACTTGAATGAGGACGTGACGTAAATCTTAAAATTAAACCATTACCGTCTTCCTCCAAAAGACGACGTTAGAAAATAATTTTCAAGTCGTCTTGAGATTTGAAAACGTCATTAAAATTCACTATTCTCGTGAGAAAATTGATACGAAAAGAATAGAATCTAGCTGTGATCCAGATATCAATCCCCGGGGGGGGGGATGTTCTTAGGCAAAAATGGGTGCTGGATATGTGCGGACAGTAAGGGTCGGCTTTTTCACCCTTCAAAGTCTCTCTGAGGATCGGAAAAATCAGAAAGTTTTAAACCAGTCTCTCTAACCCTTTAACTGCCCATGTCGAGCATTTTCGATTTCTTTGCCCATGTCGGGATTTGCCGACATGAGCATTTTCGATTTCTTTGCCCATGTCGGGATTTGCCGACATCGGCACTTTCCATTCCTTTGCCCAAAAATTTAACACTTCTACAAAGATTTTGTATTAGATGGTTTGAAATGAAAAAAGATCTTAGTTAAAAGCTTTTCTATGTTGAAAAATAACTATTCAACAATGTTCAACTCAAAATTATAGTCCTTGGCTGATACTTCATATATTATTCAGAAAATGAAGTCAAAATCGCTACCTTTTGACCATGTCGGCAAATGCCGACATCGGGCAAATAGGTCGAACCTTCTTTTTTTCCCGTGGCAAATAGGTCGAACCTTTTTTTTTTCCCGCGGCAAATAGATCGGACCTTAAAAAAAACGACGGGCAGTTAAAGGGCTAAGGGTTGGGAATTTTTTTTTTATTCTAAGTAAAAAATTGTAAAAAAGTCTCTCTAAAAGTCACCTTTTCAGCAAAAATCAGTCTCTCTAAGTGTCGGTTTTCGGAGGTCCCGTCCGCACATACCCCTCATCCGCCAACCCTAGTACCCCCCCCCCCTTCCGGATCAATCCCTAAGGGTTTTCTTTTTGTTCAATCCTTAAGCGATTTCTTTCTGCTAGGCAAATTTTGGCTAAAAAGTGCCTAAAAATGGGGTTTTAAGGAGTTTGTACAAAATTACTACATTAGTATTTTCTGGATTTTTTGGATAAATAAAGAGGGCAAGATTCTCTAAGAAGTGATTGAAGTTGTTTTTTCGGGGAATTTTTCTTGGCCGTAAAAATTAGATTTATTTATTTATTTTGCTGTTGATTTATCTCGGGAATTGTGTATTTATGTCTTCTGTAATAATTTTTAAGTTTCAGCGAAAGAGACTCGGTGAATTGCAAAATATTTCATTACGATCAGTATTTATAACAAATGTGCAGAAGAGTGCACGTTGCAGTGGTAGTGCTTCATAAATATGAAAAAAAATCAAAAAGTTGTACCGTGCATTTGCGTACAATCATAAGATGTGACCAAAAAACAGTTTTGTCTAGAAAATTATATACATGAGAAAATTCTAATTATGATTAGAATAATAACGGATAAATTAATATATTTTATGTTAAAGCCAGATTGACATTATGTTTTCCGAGGTCTGAATCACTGCATCAAAAATGCTGAGCTTGCATAGAGAGTGCAGTTATTCAACCAATCATCAAAACTAAAGATAGCGCGTGACGTAAGTTAATTGTCCGATTCAACACTGTAATGTCTTCACTTCAATTCTTCAGTAATACTGTATACATTTTAATAACCAGAGAGTTTTACAATGTTTTGACTGCAAAGTGTGGAATAAGAATTGGAATGAATTGTCTGTATTTTTAATGGAGCTGTGGAATGTTTTTGCAGAATAAGCAAACAGACTCGTGAATAGATATACTGGCTTTAAAGCTTGCGTTACGTATCGTTCAATCTAACATTTCGTTTTACACATATTACAGTAGATGAAAATCAATCTGTAGAAAAAAGTAAAAAAAAAAACGTTACGAAAAGTATAGAAAATGTGTATGTGTGAAATCGTAAAATACAGTATTGTTTACTTGATAAAAAAGAAGATAATTTGAGCTTTATCGTAATAAATCACGAAAGGGCACTCAAGGTAAACGACCGACCATACGTGCAGCCTTTTAGGTTCCTTTTTCAAAGCTTCCCAAAATACACTGTAAAGGCTTGGGGACACGAAGTTGTTTTCGCGTTGGTGCAATGCAACATGCTTTATCCCACCAACACAAGAAAAAAAGTGCGCGTCTCCTGGTTTCTTTTTTTATTTCATAGGACAAAAAGTGAGGGAAAAACCCAAAAGACACGCTAATTTTGTCCTTGGGACAATGGAGCCAAATTGATTCGTTATGATTTCCTGCCATTCTACATGTAATCGTATTATGCTTTTATATTGAAACACACATACAAATAGAGAATAACGGTTTAAAAAATGCATAAATATTGGTTTAAACCGGCCTTCATTACGATAGATTGTTCCATTTTTAAGCCTGACACTAATTTAATTCCGATCACTTACGCCGGCCCTTATTACGCCAACGACGAAAAGGGCCGGCGTAAATTAGGGCTGCAAAATTACCGCTCTCGTCCGCCATTCCTAAATAAAGCGCTCAAAAGGAAGAGGAAAGTTAGCTGAATATAGAAAGTAAAAAAAAATCGCATTCTTACGTTACTTTTCACCGAAAGTAAATCATTATTCCATAACCAGCCGATAATTTTTAAAACTAAAAAACAAAATAAAGTCCGAAAATATTCATTTTGAAACCATCAAAAATGAAGTAAACAGATGAAGTGATCTCATAAAAACATGCTATAAAAAATATGCTATATGCTTTTTGCCTGAATGATATATTAGATAGGATACGAAATATTTTGATGGTTTCAGAGTAAATATTTTCGGACTTTCTTTTGTTTTGTAAAGAACGCGACTTTGATAGTTCATAGAAGAGGAGAGAGGACTTTCAACCAAGACGTTTCCTGCAAAAAGTGAATACAGTATACCTCTTGAAAGATCAATAGGGACAATTTTATCTCCAACTCTCCATTGTCCATTTGCTGGAGACGAAGCAAATCTGCCGTGAGCTGTTCCTCGACTTCCTCCATTCACATAACCCCAGACTTTAACTTCCGCGGTTGTTTTTGTTCGTGGAATGTAGGCTAGAAATCTTCGTTCTTCGTGATCGCCCAGGCTAATTATGTGACGATCAAAATTGAAATACTTTCCCACAGTTGGACTCGAATGATCCACCGCGAGAACAGTGATGCTTGTGTCTAAAAATCAAAAGTAACCGGACTGACTTCTAAAGTCGGGAAAATTTTTCAACATCTGTAAGGTTTACATTACGGAGTTTTGCAAGACCACGTTAAGAATTTTGCAACGGGAGGCCTGGTAACCCATTCCTTGTTTTCGGGATTGGTGGGTCTAACTGCAATATTTTCAACTTTACGCGCAAATTTGAACCCCACTGGGATTACGGCTTATCAAAGGCCGATGCAACATTCCTCTCCGATGGGAAATTGGCCCGCTTCTTTGCTTGGGCGGCCGTCATCAAAATATCAGATAGACTGGAGTCGTTTATAATGCGTGTAATACTAATAATACCAATACTAATAATAATAATACGGGATTTAGTTTGTATAAACGACTGGAAGAATCCGGTGTTCCAGCCTTATAGCTACAGGGGCTAGCTACGCAGAAACTTGCGTAGCGAGAAAACAATTTATCAAGCAACAACAAACTCTCAAAACGAAATCAACTCAAATGAAAAACTTTCAATACACAAATCCACACATATTTTTTTTCTCGAGAATTATTTTGAGCAGGAAAAAATTACAATTGCAATATTGACACTTTTCTTTTGTTTGGAGTTAGTGTACAAAGGTTTCTAGACGACTAAAATTGTTCCATTCATTACTTTTTGCTTTATTTCTACTATGTATAAATTAGTCGTCTAGCTTGCTAGACTAAATATCAGATAACTATTCTGTATTCTCGCGAATTCTTAATCATCTGGATATTTCATACTCTGTTTTTTCTTTCAGGGACATAATGTCCTCTTTCAATGCAATGCCAATGTATTGTTTTCAAATAGCACGACAAAGAATAGAAGGTAGTACTTAGGCTATGTTAACCTTAGTCAATTCCCAAAATTGGCAGCAAAACACTTGTCCACCCTGGTTTAAACTTGCTCACCTTTTTTCGACGACTCAGTGTTGATGATACACGAAACTGTCTCAGGATCTGTCGGTATTGCAGCGTTGATGGAACTGACGCCCGAGTAACAGGTGCACGCTCTGGAAAGAAGATAAAACATGTTTATTCAGAGTTTTTAACAAAAAATCTTCAAATAGTTGGGTTCAGTTAAATTTCTACTTGCGGTTTTTAAAATTTCGAGCGAAATTCCTTTTTTGCCATTATTTTCTGACGATGATTGCAGATTACCAATCCAATTTTCAAAGCCATTTGTGCCGTCTACATTAGATTATTTTGAATTAGACTTTATTATAAAGATCTTTAGAATGTCTCAGATATAATCACTGGTGAATTGATTTTACTTACTTTGTGTCACCATAGTATGTAACAGCATTGATGTTTTGAGTATCATCTCTTTTCTTCTTGTAACATGCATGGGCGCAAAGCTCCCTTGAATTGAAAACGCCCAGGGAGTATTGTGTCGTTCCGGAACCAGTGACTGCCTCGCGATGAACAAAATGACAACTTAAAGCTATAAAAAGAGTACAGCTAGTTTAGACTTTTCTTATCCGTCAGGCACCTTCTTTTTATCGCAAGTCAAAACTGGAAATTGAATATTTTGAAAGTTATTTTCTTCATTGGTGACAAGACACTTAAACCTAGTTTGATTAGTTAGCAATCTTTTTTGTGTACACAACTCTCATTGGGCCGTACCATTCTGTATCCATACATGGGAGTGGACGAATATTTCCAGGGGGTCTAAAGGAGTTTTTTTATTTTTCCAGGGGGTAAAAAGTTATTTTAAAATTTAAGTAGGTTAAAAGACTGATTTTAGTATATAGTAAGTCCACAGTCATTTTAAGTTATGTGTGAACAAAAAAGTAAAATCAACACAGTTTGTTTACGAAGTCATTTACGTCATTTTAAGCTATGTAAAGTTTATCCAAGGGTCTTTTTGCTAATTTTCCAGTTCCTTTCAAAATAAAGTCACAGTGATATACACACTTCTCGAGATTAATCAGCATTATTGCGGGCCTCGTTTTCAAATGAAATAATTACTTCAACCAACATTTAACATGTAATATGTTTTCCCAAAAGACCGTTTTCCACAATTTGATTCAAAACTGCAAACGCTTGCAAACATTAATTATGTCTGACGACGTTGAAGTATCGTAGCAACAAGTCTCAGAGAACGAGGCTCGCAATTATTTTATGGATTTAGAGAAAAGTGTATACACCTTTTCGACCGTAGTCGCGCGGTCAGGCGCGTGCCACTTAATTATTTAATCATCCCCCTAAACTCGATCCAATCCTTTTTTGAAACATTTTTCTATTGTCTATAGGTGCGAAAAAAGGACTGAGACGGTTTTAGTGGGATAAAGCGGACAAGAAATGCCCGCGTGGCAATTGGTGGTTACGGTCGAAAAGGTGTATTGAAATTTACTTTTGTTCCCTGCATCACATTTAGTGAATACCCAACAATTCGCGTAATAAGCTCCGTGTGTTATAGTCGCTTTTCCATATTTGGCTCCTCTTGGAATGACGTAACAATCGTGGCCGTTTACAGTCTCCAATGATTCGCATGCTGCACCATCAGGGCTTTTTGAGGTGTGGCTGTGAAATATGAAGATAAATTAAAAATCTTTCATGTTCTATCATAGTCCGTTTAAGAAACGATAAGAGAAATTATCTTGTTTTGCCCACTTTTTGGACCTACCCCGGTGGAGGTCCTATAAATTAACCTTTGTCCGTTCGTTCGTTATTAGCTTTCCTCATGATTGGCTCATTAGTTTTTGCTGATTTTTTGTACAAAGATGCATAACTATAAACCCTCGAATGTGACGGAGCCCGATTTTCGAAAAAAAAAATGGGCAAATTTGGGCCAAAAAACGGCTAAAAAACGGGCTTTTTGGACTTTGTGAAAAATTAGATCATTAATTTGTTCTGATTTTTTGCATGAAAGTAGGGTACCATCATAGGTAAAAGATGGCACATTATCAATTACTTAGGTATTAGCTTTTCTCGAGATTGGCTCTTTTATTCTTTATGATTTTTTGCACAAAGATGCATAACTATAAACCATCGAATGTGGCGGAACTCGATTTTTGGAAAAAAAATTTGGGGGTAAATTTCAGCTAAAAAACGGCTAAAAAAGGTCTTTTTGGATTTTGTGAAATATTGGATCATTGTTTTTTTCTGACTTTTTGCATGAAAAGTAGGTAAAAGATGGCTCAAGCAGATCTTTGTAAAAAAAGAATTTTTCAGCTCAAAAGACGCATCTTTATCTATAAGAATCACTATTAATAAGCATACATCAATGTTCTTGAAATTACTGAATTTTTTGATGAGATACTTGCTCTCGAAGTCTTGAATATGAAAAAATATTTCAAGAGCATGAAATTTTGGTTTCGAAACGTTTTTTTATAAGAAACAAACGACTAATTTTAATAGATTGTCACTATTTGTGTTCTGAATGATTGTTTAATGGTCACGCTCATGTAGATATCAATTATATATGTGTTAAATGCATAACCAGGTAGGTCCATAAAAGTATCACTTGTTAATCATGTGATTAAATCTTAAACCAATCCCAAGAGGAGTACTTGGTAACGTGATCGAAAACTGAGCAGATCGATTTTTATAATCGTTATTAACAAAGAAAAAAGTTAACAAAAAGCTACAACAATAGGCTTCCATACCAGGGCTTTTTATACGGACTATGATTCTAAAGTTCTATACATGCTATATAAGGAACAAGTTAAGAACATAAGGCTTTGAAAGTTTCAGGCTTAAATCTCACAAAGATAAGAACATCCCAAGGCCTCGAAAGTTTTGGATGTTCTTATAAAAAAAGCATGTAAAAACATCACACATACACACCATTTATCTGAATGTAGTGTCTTTATGGGTATAGACTACAATTTTGGTATATTTTCACTCTTCATTTATGTTTATTGATATGTTTAGATTTGTTGATTTTCTTTGGGTTCATGAAAAATTCGAATTTTTAAGTCGGAACATTGATTCGGCTCGAAGAATGAAAGTTTTCTTTGTAATTTGGCTCCGCAGGCGAAAATCTTTGGCCTAAGAAAGCTCAAACAGCTTTAAAAATAACCCTAAAAAGGTCAGCGTTTTAAAATAGCTGCACGAATTTTTTTGAATTTCAGGTTGGATGTATGCTTTCTAATCGAAGTATGCTTACAGCTTATAAACGTTGTGCTTATAAAAAAAGGAGTGAATAAGTTTTTCAAAAAATGAAAATTTTGTTGCCTGTGATCCGACTTGACACATAGATCCATGACAAAATCAATTTTTCGGATTAAGTTTTATCTTGTTTATACTGAAGCTGTCACATGGTCAAAGTTTTTGTTACATATTGACATTGATGAGAGAAAAGAAGAAAGTGAACATCTTTTCTGTCATAAAACACTACATGCTAACGTCATAAATATATCATAAGTCATATATAATTTAAAATAAAACTTGAATTGGGGGAAATCAGGATACAAAAAGCCTAGCAACCCTATGAATAAATTTATAGTGTTTGTTTGTTTTCCCCTCGCAGTAATTAAATCCTATTGGTTGAAAAGCATATCACATGACTTTCCGTGGCAAAGAATGAATAAATTTATAGCAGTAATCGCACGATGAGTTATTTTTTCTTCTTTGGCGCGCCTTCAAAGAGAGCAATTAATCGTTAATTGCATTCTGTAGAGAGCAATTAATCGTTAATCACACTCTTCAATGAGGCGCCAATGTTTACAAAATTGACTTTAATGTTTTTTCTTACATGTTTTTATCGAATCTTTTAAAATTGCATTCGAAATTCATTTTTTGAGAAAGAAAATCTTTAAGCAAACAATAAAAAAAAAACATAAAGATAAGAGAAAAATGTAAAACTTTCAGTGTAATTTACTTTCCTGACGGGGTAAAAGTAGTGAAAAAATTGTGCGATTAGCTCGTAATCACATAATAACTCGTACAATTCGAAAATTGCACTCGTGATTTTTTTGTTTCGAATTTACCTCGTCCTTTCGGACTCGGAAAATTAATAACAAAAAAGTCACTCGTGCAATTATTCTCGAATTGCACTCGTTATCATGTGATTACATATACTAATCCAAAAACCTGTTAATAGTTTCGGAGGAGCCTCTTTTTCAAGTTAGAAATCACGTGACTAAAAAGCCTATGGAGTGGTCAGGCAAAATGAATAATTTGACTATGTAACCAAGTGGATTAATTTATGCAATGATTTCGTAAGTTTCGCGAGTTTTTCCGAAATTTTTCAAAAACCCCTAGGAAAATGAGACAAAATATTAGTTGAAAAAGAGGCCCACGAAAATTATATTATTTAAAAAAAAGTTTGTGTCGCGAAAATATTTTGCTTGCAAAAAATTTATCCATTTAAGGGAAAGTCACTGCATTGAAAGCCTTTAAGGGTCGTTTTCAAAGCGCCGATTTTTTGGCCACATTATTACGTCGGTCTACAAACCAACAGCCCCACCCCTCTTCCGGGCTGCAAGGTTTAGAAAGAAGATAATAAATTTGTAGAAATGATTACGTGTTTTTTTATAAGAACATCCAAAAATTTTGAAGCTTTCGGATGTTGTTAACTTTTTCAGCCTAAAAGTTTTTTAACATGTTCTTAACTTGTTCTTAGTATTTTGGCCAACGAAGCCTTATGTTCGTGTATAGATACTACGGAAAGTTTTTAAAAAATGTAAAAAAAGGGACATATGTTTAGATACAGTTATTGCTGGTGTATTTCTTTGCCGGACTTGACAGTATGTAATGAGATTCCAGGATGCTTGAAAACTAAAGACAATGCTTCTGAGGTTGAAGATTTCAATAAAACATGTTTTAACTTAGCCCTCTTTAATACTTTAAGGGGACTGATTTTCCCGGTGCGAGGGTACTAAATTGGCCCATTTAGTGCAACTAATTTTCGCGATCGACACTTACTTTTTGCTGAAATTCTTTCATATTCCTATTCAGGGGTTTTTGAGAATTTTTAGCAAAAATACATTTCGCGGAACTAATTTTTGTGGTAGACACTCAAAAATGCGAAGATTAGTTGCCGCGAAAATTAGTTACCTGGAGTAAAAATCAAAGTTTATCATCAACAATCTTAAAAGTTCCTTGGTCGGCAGTACTTTTCCGTGTTCGAATTAATAATTTAAACACTTACATTTTGCATTGTTGAAAGCAGTCGTGAGTTGATGAGAAACTTCCTAAAAACTTTTTCCTTGAAGTTGAAATTTCCAGATCGTTTGTGCCATGACATGCACCATAGTATTTGTGAGCGCAGGTGGCTGTGAAATAAGAAAGATTTTTTTTTTTTCAATGTTTTGCAGAATTCAGAATAGAATATTTAAGGCAACACGTGGAGGTTGTTTTTAAATTGTATGACTTTTTAGAATTCCTGTTCTTATGCTTACTTAGTAGGCTTCAACAAATGTACGTGGGCAATCTAAAACCCTTGTGTCGAAATCCCGAGTCGAGGTAATTCATAAAAATGAACAAAATATTACTTTGTGAGTTTTAGCTTTTGTTGGCACCACTATTAAGTAGTAGTTTAATTACTGGGGGTTGAGTTTGAAGTGAGGGCCGCTAAATTCGTGATATTCAGAACGATTTTCACGGAAGCAACTCGTTTTTTTTGCCAGAATGGGGTAAATTTAAACTAGAGAAAAATTGTTCAAAACCTGCCACCTCTGGCAACAACCGTAGAATACATTACGTCATGAATGTCATGATTACCATTTTGTCATACTATACCTTGGTACTGGCACCTGTCTCCGTTCCGTCCTTTGGGACAACAATGTTCCTTTTGATTGATCAATGACGTCACTTTGTAACAATCTTCATAGTCCTGTGTAGAATTAGAAATGCGCAGAATAAATCTTTAACTTAAAGTGAAAATCTACTTCAGAATGAACTTCCCTGTCTGATAGTTTTGATTTAAGTAGACCTTGTGGCAACTATTTTGAAAGAAAATCACCAAAATTCGAAATCTTAAAAAATTAATGGAGTTTCAAAGAGTTTAAAAATGTGATAAGAGATGGTCTGTACACAGACCCGATATCTTCGGAATGTTCAAAATTCATTGCCGTAGGAGGTTCTATATGTTACTTTATACGTGAGATACGCTCTTCTACTCTTGCAAACTTAAGGAAGAAATTTTGACGGAAAGAAAATTTGGCTGATTTAGCTAATTAAAATCTGCCAAATAAAGTTCCCGCTAAATTTAATTTTTCACATCGCCTGCAAAATTAAATTCACGCAAAATTTAAATTGTAGTATTTATTCATTCCCCAATTGTTTGTCATTTCAGGCTTTAAAACAGTATTTTTCTTATATTAAAGCGTTTTTTGACCAAAAATATCCTTCATCCGTCAAATTTAATTTCCGCTTATTTTAATTTCTGAAACCATCCGCCAAATTAAATCCCCGCGGAAAATTCTCCTCTTGAGGAACTTCCGAGTTATACTTAATCGCGCTATCGTAAAAAAGTTGATCCTAGGCTAATTTTTTTGTAGTTCATGTTAGTTAGTTCGCTTAGTAAACTAACCCGGGCTGAACATTTTATGATGGGTAGTTATATAAACAGACCCAATGTCAACGGATATTTTTAAACTCATCACTAAGTGAATTGCCATAGAGTATTTTAAATATGACAAATAGAACAAAGTTAGTAACAAAATTTTTTTTTCATCTGCTGTACAAACCTCTGTTGGAGTTCGCTTTTTTGGTCCATAGTATGTCCAACCTTTTTCCTCTTTCATGTCTAAACTATCATCGTCCATTTTGGATTCTCCCAAAATCTCACAAATACCCTTTTCCAAATTAACATTAAATGCTTTGCCACCACGCGCCAAACAATGTGTTAAACAGGACACTGGACTCCTTTTGCTAACAGGGATGGATGCAATTGGTTTAGAGACTAGCTTCTGGTCTCGGCGAACATCCGTTAATGTCAGTTCGCCTTGTTTTTGCCGTCCGTAAGCCGTGCCAGTAAGGATAAGAACATACAAACAGGATAACCAAGGGAAAAGTAGCATCTTTGTTTCACAAAACGTTTTCTTGGGCATGAATCTTTATCATTGTTTTTTGCTGGCATGGAGGACTTATGACAATAAAAGACAATAGAATATTAATTTCGCAGTACACGTTTGTTTTTATAAGAATATCCAAAACCTTTGAAGCCTTAAGATGTTCTTAACTTTTTGAGTTTCATGCCTAAAATGTTCTTAACATGTTCTTATTTTAAACCCCTGTATCACAGACCCGTTAGGACTCCAGCCCCACTGAAAAATTTAGCTAAAATTTCGTCCCCGGTGGACAAAATACTCTGCAATTTCAACCCATTAGGAAATTGACTTTGATTTCATCCCCATTCGAAATTCAATGCAAAAATTTGCTTTCCAAAACCATTTAGTAGGGGGAAATTTGTTCGTTTTTTTGAGGTCGCTCGATTTTTTTAGTCAAAGCACTTGTTATACATTTTTGGAAAGCTAAGGGGTAGGGGAATCGAAATAACTTGGGTGCCAATTTTGTTTCGGACACTTTGGTACGATTTTCGGACAAATACGACGGTCTCGGGCAAAAATCATAGGGTGCAAAAATAATGAAAATTTCAGCTTGAGAAAACGGAGACCTGTTATATATTTTTGGAAAGCTCTCAAAAAATTAAGATTAGTGATATATTGCGAGTATAGGTGATTTCTTTACCTAACTCCAGATATTAACCCTTAAAAACAGTGTTTTTCAGCCAGAAACAGCTGTTTTGTCCAGTTTTAGCGCTTTCGGAAGCTCAATATCTCGAGTTAGGTACTGAAATCACCTATACTCGCAATATATCACTAATCTTAATTTTTTGAGAGCTTTCCAAAAATATACAACAGGTCTCCGTTTTCTCAAGTTAAAATTTTCACTAATTTTTCACCCTATGATTTTTGCCCGAGACTGTCGTATTTGTCCGAAAATCACACCAAAGTGTCCGAAACAAAATTGGCACCTAAGTTATTTTGATTCCCCTACCCCTTAGCTTTCCAAAAATGTATAACAAGTGCTTTGACTAAAAAAATCGAGCGATTTTACAAATTTCCCCCTACTAATTCCCACTGGATATTTTAAGCTCTGGAACAATAGAATTTCTATCCCCATTGGGGATTCGATAGAAATTTTTATCCCCACTGTGGGAAAAAGTTCAACCGGGGCTGTGAGACAGGGGTGTTATTTTCGCCATTTTTTGAATATTTTTGTCCATTATATTAAAAGTCGGGTGTTTCAGAGTCCGCAAAGCCTTAAAATGTTCTAAACTTGTTCTTAATATTTTGGCCATCGAAGCCTTATGTTCTTATGTAGTTTAACCTTGCAAAAAACGTGTGCTGTCCAACTTGGTCTAAAAACTACCATTTAAACGTGTACTGGCTACAAACTGATTACTCCTCGTTACTCCTCGTTACTTTAATGAATCCTCATTTTACTAACTAGTTCCCAATGCCCAGTTTGCAGAGTACGGTAAGGCTGCACTCGAGGAAAAATTCCGCACTGGAAGAACGCACCTGATAAATTTTGGTCAGGACAAGGAAATTCGCCCAAAAAGGCAAAAACTTGCTAAAATTAGCTGCACTTGAGGAAAAAATAGCTAAACTCTGCACTCGAGGTTAAAAAACCGCCTGAACTTGCACCTGAAAACCTCAAATTTTGCACCTGCACTCGACTTTTTCTGACTTTGACACAAACGTTTCACACTCTGCAAACTGGCTCAATGCCAAAATGTTACGTTACAGTACTTTGACACAAACGTTTCACACTCCGCAAAAGTCAAACTGATTCTCTCTCCCATGATAATATATTTATATGTTCAGTCTTTTCGTCACAATGTTGGATGTTGCAATGCTGTGTTGTTCAAATGAATAAATGACAGTAACGAATAAACAGATTTTCACTTCTGAATAATTTAAAATCTCTTGCTACACTGACGTATTTGTTCTGATTTATAAAAATAATTTTTAACCAGATTCAATATTTGATATTTCGAAATTACATTTATTATCGGTACTACGCCATTAAACGACTTCAAAACGCCATCTTTTCCGCCCTTAAACGAACGCTGAGGATTTCCCAATTTAACGCGTGACAATAAAAATAATACACGCGTTTCGAATTAAAGTTTGTCTGCTGCGGAGACAAAAAAAGGCTGGAAATTTTTATAGAATTCGAATTAGATTTGGTTTTGTGCTCGTTGAAAAGATAATCAGGAGTGGGATATATCATCAAATAGAAAAACTGAGATGATGCTTTCTTGAACTTTTTTTGACTCCGAAAGAAAACATGATCAGGTAACCAAAACCAATAAATGTTATCATTTGTAAACCATTTTTCCATTTTATTTTTTTTTTATTTTACTGTATTTTATAAAGCGTTTCAGTTGTTGCAAGTTTTTTTCGTGCAAATTAACGCAGAAACAATTCGAAACCCGTATATTCCATTCAATGAGCGCCACTCTTTAGGGTGTGTTGGTTTATTAGAAGGTTTTGCAGTTTTCTTCAAATAGGCGCTCTTCAGAGGTCCATATAGGTAATGTAGACTGATTTTTCCTCTTTAACGATTAGACTTCAGTAGCGTAGACATGAGGGAGGCGAAATTTGTGTTGGAGAACAAATTTTTATAACACAGTAATTATATATTCATAATATAAAAAGATAATTACCGTGTCATAAAAATATGCTCTCCTACACAAATTTTGCGCCCCTCTTGCCTACGCTACTGGATTTAACGACCTATATAACTTTAGACCAACAGGGAGTCTTTATCAGAGTGCGGTGGTCCTATGTAATTACCAATGATTCGTTTCGACCGTTGAATGGCCAATGCTAGTGGACGGAAAGGCTGTTTCTGTGCCTTCACAATGCTGATGTTTTTACACACCCCTTACGCCTCTCAAATCATTCTAATCGGTCGATTATCAAAATTATAATGTAATTGGGCCAAATCAACCAGTCAGTGCTCAGAAGAATGATCGGAAGACATTCTATAAGCTTCTACAATACGTGTTTTTATCGTTATAGGTCTTATCACAGCCTGCACTAATGGAAATATTACATGAAGGTATTCAATCATATTTTTCCTTTGCTAATTTTTGGTTTAAGATTTTAGTATCGGGCACCCATATGCAGAAATTCTCATCCAACACGCTCAAGCTCTGAAGGTCGGGAAAATTTCAACATCTGGAAGGTTTTCGTTACGGAATTTTGCAAGACCGCGTCAGTGATTATGGGTTTTCGGGGATTAGTGGGACCAACTGAAATATTTCTAGGTTTACGCACAAGGGTAGTTGAACCGGCACATCAAAGGTGGATCAATCATCTCCGATAGGAAATTTTTCCGCTCCTTTAGAGCTTTAGCGTCCGCCATCGGGATATCAGATAAGATTTTCACTGACTGCTCATAATTCAAGTTGTCAACTTTTTGGACATAAGCGTGCTGTGAAATCAAAATGTTCAAATGAATCTGTATGTTTTGAAAGTGATCTTGTTTTCTTGCTAATTTTAAATTATTGATGTCGTAGGTTGTGTCGTTGTTTATTACCAAATGTCATTAAACAGGACCCTATGCTGCTTGAATTGTTTTTAAAATTTATCACATGAAGAAAATCCCCTTTGATCAGCTAGACAATATAACCTGCTGCTTGAATTTTTTTTTAAATTTATCACATGAAGAAAATCCCCTTTGATCAGCTAGACAATATAATGAGAATTCTAAAGCTAAAAATAAGTTTGTTTGCGAATTTGTTGTCGCAAATAATTCAGGACGGCCCTCTTTGGGATGTTATTCTCTGTCTTGCTGTGACGCAAAAAGAAAAAACACGTTTTAATTCTAGATATGTACGTCGGAAAGCAATATTCACGAAAAATTTTCCAGGGTCAAATAGCCTAAACTAGACGTTAAGGTTTTTTTCTGCACAGTAAGATTTTCCGTTTTGCGACTTTTTCGAAGGTTTGTAGGCCAAGTTTTCAGGCTTCAAGCATTTGATTTTCAGTAGATGTCAATTGAACTTTCGAATCTCCTTGAAATAACGAAAATTCCAATCGACGTCAAAACACTTAAAATCCTTAAAATGCTTCTTTTTGAAAACTATCAAAGTCGAACTCACCAAGAAACAACATAGTATTTCCCGCTTTCCCACTCAGTACTTGCTAGTGGACACACAGCTTAAGTATTTTCAAAATTCAAAACGACCCCTCGTTTTTGTCTAAAATCCCTTGTTGAAAAACTAAAATTATGAAAAATTTCACTACAGTTTTTTCTGTACGTCAAATTAGCTCGTCCCTTTTAAGGCAATCGAGGAAAGCAAATTTAGAAAACTTTCGAAAGCCATTTACACAAGATTGACCCGAAAGGGACGTGATTATTCTCAACTTCAGTTGAGCTATAATCTGAGAATGTCTGTATGTATGTATGTATGTATGTCTGTCTGTCTGTCTGTATGTATGTATGTCCGTCCGAAAACTTTAGGGCAGGCTGGACACTTCAAAAAAGGTCGGATTTGGCTGAAATTTGGCACACTTGTTCCTTGGGTGAATAACTGGGGGTGTTTTTTTCATTTTTTGAAAATTTTGATTTTTGGGGCCTGGGGACGAGTTTTTCGCCAAAACGAGGCTAAAACTTTGGGGCAGCCTGGACACTTCAAAAAAGGTCAGATTTGGCTGAAATTTGGCACACTTGTTCCTTGGGTGAATATCTGGGGGTGTTTTTTTCATTTTTTGAAAATTTTGATTTTTGGGGCCTGGGGACAAGTTTTTCGCCAAAACGAGGCTAAAACTTTGGGGCAGCCTGGACACTTCAAAAAAGGTCGGATTTGACTGAAATTTGGCACACTTGTTCCTTGGGTGAATATCTGGGGGTGTTTTTTTCATTTTTTGAAAATTTTGATTTTTGGGGCCTGGGGACGAGTTTTTCACCAAAACGAGGCTGGCAGCCTGGACACTTCAAAAAAGGTCGGATTTTGCTGAAATTTGGCACACTTGTTCCTTGGGTGAATATCTGGGGGTGATTTTTTCATTTTTTGAAAATTTTGATTTTTGGGGCCTGGGGACAAGTTTTTCACCAAAACGAGGCTGGCAGCCTGGACACTTCAAAAAAGGTCGGATTTGGCTGAAATTTGGCACACTTGTTCCTTGGGTGAATATCTGGGGGTGTTTTTTTTCATTTTTTGAAAATTTTGATTTTTGGGGCCTGGGGACGAGTTTTTCACCAAAACGAAAAGTGTACCAAATTTCAGCCAAAACGGACAAAGTATATTTGCTACCTAATACTAAATATTTGAAATGTTACAATTGGGCCTTCTAATAACGGGAAAATCTGAAGTTGAGCCCAGTGCGGTGCGCACGTTCGACTATTTGAAGAGGTCAAATCAAATTTATATTTCTGATTACATTACTCTTATTTAAGGTATCGAGGATAGCATGGCAGGTCAAGGTTCCTATCTCTCGAATCCTTACAAAACTGAATCGAAAAGTGGATTTACATCCCAATCGCACCAGCTCCAGAACAATGACAGTGTTTTTAATGGCTCAGGAAATACCACACTCTTCAATATCGAGAACAACCGACACGTAGGTTTTTCTATTAATTACGTAACAAAAAGTTTGATTATATGAATTATATAGCTGCCGTAGCGTGAAGGTTGAAGATATGACCATGGTGCACAATGTTGTGGGTTCGAACCCTAGTCGGGTCAAACCAAAGATTCTAAAGTTATAATTGATTTCTCTCTACTTGATGCTCAGTAACTTAAGAGAATTTTCAAGGACTATTATAGAAATCCAGGGAAAGGAGTGGCGACCTCACATATGGTCGCAAACTTACTTACTTATATAGAGGAGTCAGACCGGTTGTTGGTTATTGGTTTGTACGGATTTTTATAGGTCATTGGGCCAAACTTGTTCCTTGAACAGGCTATGCAAATGAATTAGCCCGAGAAAAAAACAGGAAACTAAACAAGAGCACATGAAAATGATTATATTTTCTACCCTAGGCTTTGGAGCTCTGTCAGCAGATGTCAAACACTTTGATGGGTATACGACACAAGATTTGTAAAGCTATCGATAAAGAGAAGAATCGAAGTAACACGTGGCTTGGATATTTCCGTGAAATTTTTATGATGAACGAAGTGGATGATTTCTCATGCAAGAGAGACGAGAACCGATTGATCGATTACTTAGAACACTCGTGCAAAGCTTTCGCAAATTTTTTCAAGGTTTGTAAATGAAGCTTTTTTTCCCAGATGATATCTTTTTGACCCATACATGTTATTTTAAGCGTACAAAAAATCGAAAACAGGCTCAGAAATGCTTAGGAAGGCCCGACAAGGCTGGAAAATGCTTGTAAGGATGCTTTTATCCCAAGCAAAGATTTAGGGTAATTTTAAAAAATCCGTAAAATACCAACCAAGATCAGGAGAATACATTTTTCGTTAATGCTTAGTATATGCTTAAATTTTTGCCATATCTGAGCCTAGTTATACTCGTGAACACTCGACTTTGTAAAATTAGATTGTTCACAACTCCGACGGGGAGGATTTTTTCCCATTTGACCTTCTGGATCTGTAATACGGGAAGTATGTTTTAAAGTTGAACATAAGCTTTGTTTGCATAGAGAAATGTTTTTTGGTGAAAGTCATACAAAATTCAACCAATAAACATCATTCGGAAATGAGATTTTTATCGGGTTTTTTACACACGTCTGCTTTTAGGGTATCAATAGTTATGTATTTATCGTTTTTGTCAATGCAAGAAAAAAAAAATGGCAAATCTCAAAATAGTATCTTAGGAAAATGAGAATTTTTCTATAACATAAACTTTGGACAATGAGTGAAATCAAGTGCGTATTACTTATAGGAATAAACGGATCCTGCACTAATGTACTTCCCAGTTTTCTCAAAGGTAACGAAGCGAGTGGGAATTGAACCCACGACCTCTCGCTTGCCGGGCGATTGCTCTCCCAACTGCGCTATCGGTTCGTTGCTATTACACCTGGAATCACAGAAATGAACTTTTTTGTTTCAATACGATCAAATAACAGAATAAATAAACACAAACACAAACAAAAGATCATTCTTAAAAACATTTAAGCCCGCAAATTAAAATTTCAGTCTGAACCTAGATTTATTGATTTTACTTAAAACTCTTATAGACAAAAGTTTCTCATGCTATAATGCTACCTTAAGGGAAGAAATTTTCGCGAGAAGAAATTTTCGCGGAATTTAATTTCGCGAATCAGAGTTTAAAAATGGCAAATTTCGCGGAATTTAATTTCGCGAATGAGCCGATTT